>NW_027018030.1:0-112294 GCF_032854445.1 Liolophura sinensis | reverse complement strand
ACCAGTCGCGATTGTACATAGTTAATGTAGCCGATTTCAATTAGCAAAAAGACCAGGCAAAAATCCAAAAGTGGAAAAACTGTTCCAATGCTGCTGGTAAGAGGCTAATCCGACGTATTTTTTGACGAGAAATCGAATGGTGCAAACCGCGTTGCTCTCCGACCAATACTTTTGGCTGTAGCCACAAATGAATAATCATTGATGTCAAGATCACGTGCCCAGCAACTGCTCTTACTCCATGGAAACCAAGGAAATTTGCAATTTTTCAACACCTGGAGATGCCTGGCCCAATTGCGCATCTTTTGGCACCTTATTGATGTGAGTCAGTGTTAAATTGTACTTTTTACAGCGGACTGTATCAAGTACTTTTTTTTTTTTATATACAAATGGTGTGGTTTTTCTACATGTAGATAAAGACATTGAGTTTGTCTTCGACTTAGAAGTAAGACATTTGCTGGGTGAGTTAAATGGGCTTGGCCCAAAGATTTGACGTCGTCTGGGCTACCGAAGGGCACATAACTTATAATGAAAAGTTGAATATAGTAATGACCAGTCGCGATTGTACATAGTTAATGTAGCCGATTTCAATTAGAAAAAATACCAGCCAAAAATCCAAAAGTGGAAAAACTGTTCCAATTCTGCTGGTAAGAGGCTAATCCGACGTATTTTTTGACGAGAAATCGAATGGTGCAAACCACGTTGCTGTCCGACCAATACTTTTGGCTGTAGCCACAAATGAATAATCATTGATGTCAAGATCACGTGCCCAGCAACGGCTCTTACTCCATGGAAACCAAGGAAATTTGCAATTTTTCAACAGCTGGAGATGCCTGGCCCAATTGCGCATCTTTTGGCACCTTATTGATGTGGGTCAGTGTTCAATTGTACTTTTTACAGCGGACTGTATCAAGTACCTTGTGTTTTTTTTATATACAAATGGTGTGGTTTTTCTACATGTAGATAAAGACATTGAGTTTGTCTTCGACTTAGAAGTAAGACAACTGCTGGGTGAGTTAAATGGGCTTGGCCCAAAGATTTGACGTCGTCTGGGCTACCGAAGGGCACATAACTTATAATGAAAAGTTGAATATAGTAATGACCAGTCGCGATTGTACATAGTTAATGTAGCCGCTTTCAATTCGCAAAAAGACCAGGCAAAAATCCAAAAGTAGAAAAACTGTTCCAATTCTGCTGGTAAGAGGCTAATCCGACGTATTTTTTGACGAGAAATCGAATGGTGCAAACCGCGTTGCTCTCCGACCAATACTTTTGGCTGTAGCCACAAATGAATAATCATTGATGTCAAGATCACGTGCCCAGCAACGGCTCTTACTCCATGGAAACCAAGGAAATTTGCAATTTTTCAACAGCTGGAGATGCCTGGCCCAATTGCGCATCTTTTGGCACCTTATTGATGTGGGTCAGTGTTCAATTGTACTTTTTACAGCGGACTGTATCAAGTACCTTGTGTTTTTTTTATATACAAATGGTGTGGTTTTTCTACATGTAGATAAAGACATTGAGTTTGTCTTCGACTTAGAAGTAAGACATTTGCTGGGTGAGTTAAATGGGCTTGGCCCAAAGATTTGACGTCGTCTGGGCTACCGAAGGGCACATAACTTATAATGAAAAGTTGAATATAGTAATGACCAGTCGCGATTGTACATAGTTAATGTAGCCGATTTCAATTAGAAAAAATACCAGGCAAAAATCCAAAAGTGGAAAAACTGTTCCAATGCTGCTGGTAAGAGGCTAATCCGACGTATTTTTTGACGAGAAATCGAATGGTGCAAACCGCGTTGCTCTCCGACCAATACTTTTGGCTGTAGCCACAAATGAATAATCATTGATGTCAAGATCACGTGCCCAGCAACGGCTCTTACTCCATGGAAACCAAGGAAATTTGCAATTTTTCAACAGCTGGAGATGCCTGGCCCAATTGCGTATCTTTTGGCACCTTATTGATGTGGGTCAATGTTCAATTGTCCTTTTTACAGCGGACTGTATCAAGTACCTTGTGTTTTTTTTATATACAAATGGTGTGGTTTTTCTACATGTAGATAAAGACATTGAGTTTGTCTTCGACTTCGAAGTAAGACATTTGCTGGGTGAGTTAAATGGGCTTGGCCCAAAGATTTGACGTCGTCTGGGCTACCGAAGGGCACATAACTTATAATGAAAAGTTGAATATAGTAATGACCAGTCGCGATTGTACATAGTTAATGTAGCCGATTTCAATTAGCAAAAAGACCAGGCAAAAATCCAAAAGTGGAAAAACTGTTCCAATGCTGCTGGTAAGAGGCTAATCCGACGTATTTTTTGACGAGAAATCCAATGGTGTAAACCGCGTTGCTCTCCGACCAATACTTTTGGCTGTAGCCACAAATGAATAATCATTGATGTCAAGATCACGTGCCCAGCAAAGGCTCTTACTCCATGGAAACCAAGGAAATTTGCAATTTTTCAACAGCTGGAGATGCCTGGCCCAATTGCGCATCTTTTGGCACCTTATTGATGTGGGTCAGTGTTCAATTGTACTTTTTACAGCAGACTGTATCATGTACCTTGTGTTTTTTTTATATACAAATGGTGTGGTTTTTCTACATGTAGATAAAGACATTGAGTTTGTCTTGGACTTAGAAGTAAGACATTTGCTGGGTGAGTTAAATGGGCTTGGCCCAAAGATTTGACGTCGTCTGGGCTACCGAAGGGCACATAACTTATAATGAAAAGTTGAATATAGTAATGACCAGTCGCGATTGTACATAGTTAATGTAGCCGATTTCAATTAGAAAAAATACCAGGCAAAAATCCAAAAGTGGAAAAACTGTTCCAATGCTGCTGGTAAGAGGCTAATCCGACGTATTTTTTGACGAGAAATCGAATGGTGCAAACCGCGTTGCTCTCCGACCAATACTTTTGGCTGTAGCCACAAATGAATAATCATTGATATCAAGATCACGTGCCCAGCAACGGCTCTTACTCCATGGAAACCAAGGAAATTTGCAATTTTTCAACAGCTGGGGATGTCTGGCCCAATTGCGCATCTTTTGGCACCTTATTGATGTGGGTCAGTGTTAAATTGTACTTTTTTCAGTGGACTGTATCAAGTACCTTGTGTTTTTTTTATATACAAATGGTGTGGTTTTTCTACATGTAGATAAAGACATTGAGTTTGTCTTCGACTTAGAAGTAAGACATTTGCTGGGTGAGTTAAATGGGCTTGGCCCAAAGATTTGACGTCGTCTGGGCTACCGAAGGGCACATAACTTATAATGAAAAGTTGAATATAGTAATGACCAGTCGCGATTGTACATAGTTAATGTAGCCGATTTCAATTAGAAAAAATACCAGGCAAAAATCCAAAAGTGGAAAAACTGTTCCAATGCTGCTGGTAAGAGGCTAATCCGACGTATTTTTTGACGAGAAATCGAATGGTGCAAACCACGTTGCTCTCCGACCAATACTTTTGGCTGTAGCCACAAATGAATAATCATTGATGTCAAGATCACGTGCCCAGCAACGGCTCTTACTCCATGGAAACCAAGGAAATTTGCAATTTTTCAACAGCTGGAGATGCCTGGCCCAATTGCGCATCTTTTGGCACCTTATTGATGTGGGTCAGTGTTCAATTGTAATTTTTACAGCAGACTTTATCATGTACCTTGTGTATTTTTTATATACAAATGGTGTGGTTTTTCTACATGTAGATAAAGACATTGAGTTTGTCTTCGACTTAGAATTAAGACAACTGCTGGGTGAGTTAAATGGGCTTGGCCCAAAGATTTGACGTCGTCTGGGCTACCGAAGGGCACATAACTTATAATGAAAAGTTGAATATAGTAATGACCAGTCGCGATTGTACATAGTTAATGTAGCCGATTTAAATTCGCAAAAAGACCAGGCAAAAATCCAAAAGTGGAAAAACTGTTCCAATGCTGCTGGTAAGAGGCTAATCCGACGTATTTTTTGACGAGAAATCGAATGGTGCAAACCGCGTTGCTCTCCGACCAATACTTTTGGCTGTAGCCACAAATGAATAATCATTGATGTCAAGATCACGTGCCCAGCAACGGCTCTTACTCCATGGAAACCAAGGAAATTTGCAATTTTTCAACAGCTGGAGATGCCTGGCCCAATTGCGCATCTTTTGGCACCTTATTGATGTGGGTCAGTGTTCAATTGTACTTTTTACAGCGGACTGTATCAAGTACCTTGTGTTTTTTTTATATACAAATGGTGTGGTTTTTCTACATGTAGATAAAGACATTGAGTTTGTCTTCGACTTAGAAGTAAGACATTTGCTGGGTGAGTTAAATGGGCTTGGCCCAAAGATTTGACGTCGTCTGGGCTACCGAAGGGCACATAACTTATAATGAAAAGTTGAATATAGTAATGACCAGTCGCGATTGTACATAGTTAATGTAGCCGATTTCAATTAGAAAAAATACCAGGCAAAAATCCAAAAGTGGAAAAAACTGTTCCAATGCTGCTGGTAAGAGGCTAATCCGACGTATTTTTTGACGAGAAATCCAATGGTGCAAACCGCGTTGCTCTCCGACCAATACTTTTGGCTGTAGCCACAAATGAATAATCATTGATGTCAAGATCACGTGCCCAGCAACGGCTCTTACTCCATGGAAACCAAGGAAATTTGCAATTTTTCAACAGCTGGAGATGCCTGGCCCAATTGCGTATCTTTTGGCACCTTATTGATGTGGGTCAATGTTCAATTGTCCGTTTTACAGCGGACTGTATCAAGTACCTTGTGTTTTTTTTATATACAAATGGTGTGGTTTTTCTACATGTAGATAAAGACATTGAGTTTGTCTTCGACTTAGAAGTAAGACATTTGCTGGGTGAGTTAAATGGGCTTGGCCCAAAGATTTGACGTCGTCTGGGCTACCGAAGGGCACATAACTTATAATGAAAAGTTGAATATAGTAATGACCAGTCGCGATTGTACATAGTTAATGTAGCCGATTTCAATTGGAAAAAATACCAGGCAAAAATCCAAAAGTGGAAAAACTGTTCCAATGCTGCTGGTAAGAGGCTAATCCGACGTATGTTTTGACGAGAAATCGAATGGTGCAAACCGCGTTGCTCTCCGACCAATACTTTTGGCTGTAGCCACAAATGAATAATCATTGATGTCAAGATCACGTGCCCAGCAACGGCTCTTACTCCATGGAAACCAAGGAAATTTGCAATTTTTCAACAGCTGGAGATGCCTGGCCCAATTGCGCATCTTTTGGCACCTTATTGATGTGGGTCAGTGTTCAATTGTACTTTTTACAGCAGACTTTATCATGTACCTTGTGTTTTTTTTATATACAAATGGTGTGGTTTTTCTACATGTAGATAAAGACATTGAGTTTGTCTTCGACTTAGAAGAAAGACAACTGCTGGGTGAGTTAAATGGGCTTGGCCCAAAGATTTGACGTCGTCTGGGCTACCGAAGGGCACATAACTTATAATGAAAAGTTGAATATAGTAATGACCAGTCGCGATTGTACATAGTTAATCTAGCCGATTTCAATTCGCAAAAAGACCAGGCAAAAATCCAAAAGTGGAAAAACTGTTCCATTGCTGCTGGTAAGAGGCTAATCCGACGTATTTTTTGACGAGAAATCCAATGGTGCAAACCGCGTTGCTCTCCGACCAATACTTTTGGCTGTAGCCACAAATGAATAATCATTGATGTCAAGATCACGTGCCCAGCAACGGCTCTTACTCCATGGAAACCAAGGAAATTTGCAATTTTTCAACAGCTGGAGATGCCTGGCCCAATTGCGCATCTTTTGGCACCTTATTGATGTGGGTCAGTGTTCAATTGTACTTTTTACAGCGGACTGTATCAAGTACCTTGTGTTTTTTTTATATACAAATGGTGTGGTTTTTCTACATGTAGATAAAGACATTGAGTTTGTCTTCGACTTAGAAGTAAGACAACTGCTGGGTGAGTTAAATGGGCTTGGCCCAAAGATTTGACGTCGTCTGGGCTACCGAAGGGCACATAACTTATAATGAAAAGTTGAATATAGTAATGACCAGTCGCGATTGTACATAGTTAATGTAGCCGATTTCAATTAGAAAAAATACCAGGCAAAAATCCAAAAGTGGAAAAACTGTTCCAATGCTGCTGGTAAGAGGCTAATCCGACGTATTTTTTGACGAGAAATCGAATGGTGCAAACCGCGTTGCTCTCCGACCAATACTTTTGGCTGTAGCCACAAATGAATAATCATTGATGTCAAGATCACGTGCCCAGCAACGGCTCTTACTCCATGGAAACCAAGGAAATTTGCAATTTTTCAACAGCTGGAGATGCCTGGCCCAATTGCGTATCTTTTGGCACCTTATTGATGTGGGTCAATGTTCAATTGTACTTTTTACAGCGGACTGTATCAAGTACCTTGTGTTTTTTTTATATACAAATGGTCTGGTTTTTCTACATGTAGATAAAGACATTGAGTTTGTCTTCGACTTAGAAGTAAGACGATTGCTGGGTGAGTTAAATGGGCTTGGCCCAAAGATTTGACGTCGTCTGGGCTACCGAAGGGCACATAACTTATAATGAAAAGTTGAATATAGTAATGACCAGTCGCGATTGTACATAGTTAATGTAGCCGATTTCAATTAGAAAAAATACCAGGCAAAAATCCAAAAGTGGAAAAACTGTTCCAATGCTGCTGGTAAGAGGCTAATCCGACGTATTTTTTGACGAGAAATCGAATGGTGCAAACCGCGTTGCTCTCCGACCAATACTTTTGGCTGTAGCCACAAATGAATAATCATTGATGTCAAGATCACGTGCCCAGCAAAGGCTCTTACTACATGGAAACCAAGGAAATTTGCAATTTTTCAACAGCTGGAGATGCCTGGCCCAATTGCGCATCTTTTGGCACCTTATTGATGTGGGTCAGTGTTCAATTGTACTTTTTACAGCAGACTGTATCAAGTACCTTGTGTTTTTTTATATACAAATGGTGTGGTTTTTCTACATGTAGATAAAGACATTGAGTTTGTCTTCGACTTAGAAGTAAGACATTTGCTGGGTGAGTTAAATGGGCTTGGCCCAAAGATTTGACGTCGTCTGGGCTACCGAAGGGCACATAACTTATAATGAAAAGTTGAATATAGTAATGACCAGTCGCGATTGTACATAGTTAATGTAGCCGATTTCAATTAGAAAAAATACCAGGCAAAAATCCAAAAGTGGAAAAACTGTTCCAATGCTGCTGGTAAGAGGCTAATCCGACGTATTTTTTGACGAGAAATCGAATGGTGCAAACCGCGTTGCTCTCCGACCAATACTTTTGGCTGTAGCCACAAATGAATAATCATTGATGTCAAGATCACGTGCCCAGCAACGGCTCTTACTCCATGGAAACCAAGGAAATTTGCAATTTTTCAACAGCTGGAGATGCCTGGCCCAATTGCGTATCTTTTGGCACCTTATTGATGTGGGTCAATGTTCAATTGTCCTTTTTACAGCAGACTTTATCATGTACCTTGTGTTTTTTTTATATACAAATGGTGTGGTTTTTCTACATGTAGATAAAGACATTGAGTTTGTCTTCGACTTAGAAGAAAGACAACTGCTGGGTGAGTTAAATGGGCTTGGCCCAAAGATTTGACGTCGTCTGGGCTACCGAAGGGCACATAACTTATAATGAAAAGTTGAATATAGTAATGACCAGTCGCGATTGTACATAGTTAATCTAGCCGATTTCCATTCGCAAAAAGACCAGGCAAAAATCCAAAAGTGGAAAAACTGTTCCATTGCTGCTGGTAAGAGGCTAATCCGACGTATTTTTTGACGAGAAATCGAATGGTGCAAACCGCGTTGCTCTCCGACCAATACTTTTGGCTGTAGCCACAAATGAATAATCATTGATGTCAAGATCACGTGCCCAGCAACGGCTCTTACTCCATGGAAACCAAGGAAATTTGCAATTTTTCAACAGCTGGAGATGCCTGGCCCAATTGCGCATCTTTTGGCACCTTATTGATGTGGGTCAGTGTTCAATTGTACTTTTTACAGCGGACTGTATCAAGTACCTTGTGTTTTTTTTATATACAAATGGTGTGGTTTTTCTACATGTAGATAAAGACATTGAGTTTGTCTTCGACTTAGAAGTAAGACAACTGCTGGGTGAGTTAAATGGGCTTGGCCCAAAGATTTGACGTCGTCTGGGCTACCGAAGGGCACATAACTTATAATGAAAAGTTGAATATAGTAATGACCAGTCGCGATTGTACATAGTTAATGTAGCCGATTTCAATTAGAAAAAATACCAGGCAAAAATCCAAAAGTGGAAAAACTGTTCCAATGCTGCTGGTAAGAGGCTAATCCGACGTATTTTTTGACGAGAAATCGAATGGTGCAAACCGCGTTGCTCTCCGACCAATACTTTTGGCTGTAGCCACAAATGAATAATCATTGATGTCAAGATCACGTGCCCAGCAACGGCTCTTACTCCATGGAAACCAAGGAAATTTGCAATTTTTCAACAGCTGGAGATGCCTGGCCCAATTGCGTATCTTTTGGCACCTTATTGATGTGGGTCAATGTTCAATTGTACTTTTTACAGCGGACTGTATCAAGTACCTTGTGTTTTTTTATATACAAATGGTGTGGTTTTTCTACATGTAGATAAAGACATTGAGTTTGTCTTCGACTTAGAAGTAAGACGATTGCTGGGTGAGTTAAATGGGCTTGGCCCAAAGATTTGACGTCGTCTGGGCTACCGAAGGGCACATAACTTATAATGAAAAGTTGAATATAGTAATGACCAGTCGCGATTGTACATAGTTAATGTAGCCGATTTCAATTAGAAAAAATACCAGGCAAAAATCCAAAAGTGGAAAAACTGTTCCAATGCTGCTGGTAAGAGGCTAATCCGACGTATTTTTTGACGAGAAATCGAATGGTGCAAACCGCGTTGCTCTCCGACCAATACTTTTGGCTGTAGCCACAAATGAATAATCATTGATGTCAAGATCACGTGCCCAGCAAAGGCTCTTACTACATGGAAACCAAGGAAATTTGCAATTTTTCAACAGCTGGAGATGCCTGGCCCAATTGCGCATCTTTTGGCACCTTATTGATGTGGGTCAGTGTTCAATTGTACTTTTTACAGCAGACTGTATCAAGTACCTTGTGTTTTTTTATATACAAATGGTGTGGTTTTTCTACATGTAGATAAAGACATTGAGTTTGTCTTCGACTTAGAAGTAAGACATTTGCTGGGTGAGTTAAATGGGCTTGGCCCAAAGATTTGACGTCGTCTGGGCTACCGAAGGGCACATAACTTATAATGAAAAGTTGAATATAGTAATGACCAGTCGCGATTGTACATAGTTAATGTAGCCGATTTCAATTAGAAAAAATACCAGGCAAAAATCCAAAAGTGGAAAAACTGTTCCAATGCTGCTGGTAAGAGGCTAATCCGACGTATTTTTTGACGAGAAATCGAATGGTGCAAACCGCGTTGCTCTCCGACCAATACTTTTGGCTGTAGCCACAAATGAATAATCATTGATGTCAAGATCACGTGCCCAGCAACGGCTCTTACTCCATGGAAACCAAGGAAATTTGCAATTTTTCAACAGCTGGAGATGCCTGGCCCAATTGCGTATCTTTTGGCACCTTATTGATGTGGGTCAATGTTCAATTGTCCTTTTTACAGCAGACTGTATCAAGTACCTTGTGTTTTTTTTATATACAAATGGTCTGGTTTTTCTACATGTAGATAAAGACATTGAGTTTGTCTTGGACTTAGAAGTAAGACATTTGCTGGGTGAGTTAAATGGGCTTGGCCCAAAGATTTGACGTCGTCTGGGCTACCGAAGGGCACATAACTTATAATGAAAAGTTGAATATAGTAATGACCAGTCGCGATTGTACATAGTTAATGTAGCCGATTTAAATTCGCAAAAAGACCAGGCAAAAATCCAAAAGTGGAAAAACTGTTCCATTGCTGCTGGTAAGAGGCTAATCCGACGTAATTTTTGACGAGAAATCGAATGGTGCAAACCGCGTTGCTCTCCGACCAATACTTTTGGCTGTAGCCACAAATGAATAATCATTGATGTCAAGATCACGTGCCCAGCAACGGCTCTTACTCCATGGAAACCAAGGAAATTTGCAATTTTTCAACAGCTGGAGATGCCTGGCCCAATTGCGCATCTTTTGGCACCTTATTGATGTGGGTCAGTGTTCAATTGTACTTTTTACAGCGGACTGTATCAAGTACCTTGTGTTTTTTTTATATACAAATGGTGTGGTTTTTCTACATGTAGATAAAGACATTGAGTTTGTCTTCGACTTAGAAGTAAGACATTTGCTGGGTGAGTTAAATGGGCTTGGCCCAAAGATTTGACGTCGTCTGGGCTACCGAAGGGCACATAACTTATAATGAAAAGTTGAATATAGTAATGACCAGTCGCGATTGTACATAGTTAATGTAGCCGATTTCAATTAGAAAAAATACCAGGCAAAAATCCAAAAGTGGAAAAACTGTTCCAATGCTGCTGGTAAGAGGCTAATCCGACGTATTTTTTGACGAGAAATCGAATGGTGCAAACCGCGTTGCTCTCCGACCAATACTTTTGGCTGTAGCCACAAATGAATAATCATTGATGTCAAGATCACGTGCCCAGCAACGGCTCTTACTCCATGGAAACCAAGGAAATTTGCAATTTTTCAACAGCTGGAGATGCCTGGCCCAATTGCGCATCTTTTGGCACCTTATTGATGTGGGTCAATGTTCAATTGTCCTTTTTACAGCGGACTGTATCAAGTACCTTGTGTTTTTTTATATACAAATGGTGTGGTTTTTCTACATGTAGATAAAGACATTGAGTTTGTCTTCGACTTAGAAGTAAGACATTTGCTGGGTGAGTTAAATGGGCTTGGCCCAAAGATTTGACGTCGTCTGGGCTACCGAAGGGCACATAACTTATAATGAAAAGTTAAATATAGTAATGACCAGTCGCGATTGTACATAGTTAATGTAGCCGATTTCAATTAGCAAAAAGGCCAGGCAAAAATCCAAAAGTGGAAAAACTGTTCCAATGCTGCTGGTAAGAGGCTAATCCGACGTATTTTTTGACGAGAAATCCAATGGTGTAAACCGCGTTGCTCTCCGACCAATACTTTTGGCTGTAGCCACAAATGAATAATCATTGATGTCAAGATCACGTGCCCAGCAAAGGCTCTTACTCCATGGAAACCAAGGAAATTTGCAATTTTTCAACAGCTGGAGATGCCTGGCCCAATTGCGCATCTTTTGGCACCTTATTGATGTGGGTCAGTGTTCAATTGTACTTTTTACAGCAGACTGTATCATGTACCTTGTGTTTTTTTTATATACAAATGGTGTGGTTTTTCTACATGTAGATAAAGACATTGAGTTTGTCTTGGACTTAGAAGTAAGACATTTGCTGGGTGAGTTAAATGGGCTTGGCCCAAAGATTTGACGTCGTCTGGGCTACCGAAGGGCACATAACTTATAATGAAAAGTTGAATATAGTAATGACCAGTCGCGATTGTACATAGTTAATGTAGCCGATTTCAATTAGAAAAAATACCAGGCAAAAATCCAAAAGTGGAAAAACTGTTCCAATGCTGCTGGTAAGAGGCTAATCCGACGTATTTTTTGACGAGAAATCGAATGGTGCAAACCGCGTTGCTCTCCGACCAATACTTTTGGCTGTAGCCACAAATGAATAATCATTGATATCAAGATCACGTGCCCAGCAACGGCTCTTACTCCATGGAAACCAAGGAAATTTGCAATTTTTCAACAGCTGGGGATGTCTGGCCCAATTGCGCATCTTTTGGCACCTTATTGATGTGGGTCAGTGTTAAATTGTACTTTTTACAGTGGACTGTATCAAGTACCTTGTGTTTTTTTTATATACAAATGGTGTGGTTTTTCTACATGTAGATAAAGACATTGAGTTTGTCTTCGACTTAGAAGTAAGACATTTGCTGGGTGAGTTAAATGGGCTTGGCCCAAAGATTTGACGTCGTCTGGGCTACCGAAGGCCACATAACTTATAATGAAAAGTTGAATATAGTAATGACCAGTCGCGATTGTACATAGTTAATGTAGCCGATTTCAATTAGAAAAAATACCAGGCAAAAATCCAAAAGTGGAAAAACTGTTCCAATGCTGCTGGTAAGAGGCTAATCCGACGTATTTTTTGACGAGAAATCGAATGGTGCAAACCGCGTTGCTCTCCGACCAACACTTTTGGCTGTAGCCACAAATGAATAATCATTGATGTCAAGATCACGTGCCCAGCAACGGCTCTTACTCCATGGAAACCAAGGAAATTTGCAATTTTTCAACAGCTGGAGATGCCTGGCCCAATTGCGCATCTTTTGGCACCTTATTGATGTGGGTCAGTGTTCAATTGTAATTTTTACAGCAGACTTTATCATGTACCTTGTGTATTTTTTATATACAAATGGTGTGGTTTTTCTACATGTAGATAAAGACATTGAGTTTGTCTTCGACTTAGAAGTAAGACAACTGCTGGGTGAGTTAAATGGGCTTGGCCCAAAGTTTTGACGTCGTCTGGGCTACCGAAGGGCACATAACTTATAATGAAAAGTTGAATATAGTAATGACCAGTCGCGATTGTACATAGTTAATGTAGCCGATTTAAATTCGCAAAAAGACCAGGCAAAAATCCAAAAGTGGAAAAACTGTTCCAATGCTGCTGGTAAGAGGCTAATCCGACGTATTTTTTGACGAGAAATCGAATGGTGCAAACCGCGTTGCTCTCCGACCAATACTTTTGGCTGTAGCCACAAATGAATAATCATTGATGTCAAGATCACGTGCCCAGCAACGGCTCTTACTCCATGGAAACCAAGGAAATTTGCAATTTTTCAACAGCTGGAGATGCCTGGCCCAATTGCGCATCTTTTGGCACCTTATTGATGTGGGTCAGTGTTCAATTGTACTTTTTACAGCGGACGGTATCAAGTACCTTGTGTTTTTTTTATATACAAATGGTGTGGTTTTTCTACATGTAGATAAAGACATTGAGTTTGTCTTCGACTTAGAAGTAAGACATTTGCTGGGTGAGTTAAATGGGCTTGGCCCAAAGATTTGACGTCGTCTGGGCTACCGAAGGGCACATAACTTATAATGAAAAGTTGAATATAGTAATGACCAGTCGCGATTGTACATAGTTAATGTAGCCGATTTCAATTAGAAAAAATACCAGGCAAAAATCCAAAAGTGGAAAAACTGTTCCAATGCTGCTGGTAAGAGGCTAATCCGACGTATTTTTTGACGAGAAATCCAATGGTGCAAACCGCGTTGCTCTCCGACCAATACTTTTGGCTGTAGCCACAAATGAATAATCATTGATGTCAAGATCACGTGCCCAGCAACGGCTCTTACTCCATGGAAACCAAGGAAATTTGCAATTTTTCAACAGCTGGAGATGCCTGGCCCAATTGCGTATCTTTTGGCACCTTATTGATGTGGGTCAATGTTCAATTGTCCTTTTTACAGCGGACTGTATCAAGTACCTTGTGTTTTTTTTATATACAAATGGTGTGGTTTTTCTACATGTAGATAAAGACATTGAGTTTGTCTTCGACTTAGAAGTAAGACATTTGCTGGGTGAGTTAAATGGGCTTGGCCCAAAGATTTGACGTCGTCTGGGCTACCGAAGGGCACATAACTTATAATGAAAAGTTGAATATAGTAATGACCAGTCGCGATTGTACATAGTTAATGTAGCCGATTTCAGTTGGAAAAAATACCAGGCAAAAATCCAAAAGTGGAAAAACTGTTCCAATGCTGCTGGTAAGAGGCTAATCCGACGTATTTTTTGACGAGAAATCGAATGGTGCAAACCGCGTTGCTCTCCGACCAATACTTTTGGCTCTAGCCACAAATGAATAATCATTGATGTCAAGATCACGTGCCCAGCAACGGCTCTTACTCCATGGAAACCAAGGAAATTTGCAATTTTTCAACAGCTGGAGATGCCTGGCCCAATTGCGCATCTTTTGGCACCTTATTGATGTGGGTCAGTGTTCAATTGTACTTTTTACAGCGGACTGTATCAAGTACCTTGTGTTTTTTTTATATACAAATGGTGTGGTTTTTCTACATGTAGATAAAGACATTGAGTTTGTCTTCGACTTAGAAGTAAGACAACTGCTGGGTGAGTTAAATGGGCTTGGCCCAAAGATTTGACGTCGTCTGGGCTACCGAAGGGCACATAACTTATAATGAAAAGTTGAATATAGTAATGACCAGTCGCGATTGTACATAGTTAATGTAGCCGATTTCAATTAGAAAAAATACCAGGCAAAAATCCAAAAGTGGAAAAACTGTTCCAATGCTGCTGGTAAGAGGCTAATCCGACGTATTTTTTGACGAGAAATCGAATGGTGCAAACCGCGTTGCTCTCCGACCAATACTTTTGGCTGTAGCCACAAATGAATAATCATTGATGTCAAGATCACGTGCCCAGCAACGGCTCTTACTCCATGGAAACCAAGGAAATTTGCAATTTTTCAACAGCTGGAGATGCCTGGCCCAATTGCGTATCTTTTGGCACCTTATTGATGTGGGTCAATGTTCAATTGTCCTTTTTACAGCGGACTGTATCAAGTACCTTGTGTTTTTTTTATATACAAATGGTCTGGTTTTTCTACATGTAGATAAAGACATTGAGTTTGTCTTCGACTTAGAAGTAAGACGATTGCTGGGTGAGTTAAATGGGCTTGGCCCAAAGATTTGACGTCGTCTGGGCTACCGAAGGGCACATAACTTATAATGAAAAGTTGAATATAGTAATGACCAGTCGCGATTGTACATAGTTAATGTAGCCGATTTCAATTAGAAAAAATACCAGGCAAAAATCCAAAAGTGGAAAAACTGTTCCAATGCTGCTGGTAAGAGGCTAATCCGACGTATTTTTTGACGAGAAATCGAATGGTGCAAACCGCGTTGCTCTCCGACCAATACTTTTGGCTGTAGCCACAAATGAATAATCATTGATGTCAAGATCACGTGCCCAGCAACGGCTCTTACTCCATGGAAACCAAGGAAATTTGCAATTTTTCAACAGCTGGAGATGCCTGGCCCAATTGCGCATCTTTTGGCACCTTATTGATGTGGGTCAGTGTTCAATTGTACTTTTTACAGCAGACTTTATCATGTACCTTGTGTTTTTTTATATACAAATGGTGTGGTTTTTCTACATGTAGATAAAGACATTGAGTTTGTCTTCGACTTAGAAGAAAGACAACTGCTGGGTGAGTTAAATGGGCTTGGCCCAAAGATTTGACGTCGTCTGGGCTACCGAAGGGCACATAACTTATAATGAAAAGTTGAATATAGTAATGACCAGTCGCGATTGTACATAGTTAATGTAGCCGATTTAAATTCGCAAAAAGACCAGGCAAAAATCCAAAAGTGGAAAAACTGTTCCATTGCTGCTGGTAAGAGGCTAATCCGACGTAATTTTTGACGAGAAATCGAATGGTGCAAACCGCGTTGCTCTCCGACCAATACTTTTGGCTGTAGCCACAAATGAATAATCATTGATGTCAAGATCACGTGCCCAGCAACGGCTCTTACTCCATGGAAACCAAGGAAATTTGCAATTTTTCAACAGCTGGAGATGCCTGGCCCAATTGCGCATCTTTTGGCACCTTATTGATGTGGGTCAGTGTTCAATTGTACTTTTTACAGCGGACTGTATCAAGTACCTTGTGTTTTTTTTATATACAAATGGTGTGGTTTTTCTACATGTAGATAAAGACATTGAGTTTGTCTTCGACTTAGAAGTATGACAACTGCTGGGTGAGTTAAATGGGCTTGGCCCAAAGATTTGACGTCGTCTGGGCTACCGAAGGGCAAATAACTTATAATGAAAAGTTGAATATAGTAATGACCAGTCGCGATTGTACATAGTTAATGTAGCCGATTTCAATTAGAAAAAATACCAGGCAAAAATCCAAAAGTGGAAAAACTGTTCCAATGCTGCTGGTAAGAGGCTAATCCGACGTATTTTTTGACGAGAAATCGAATGGTGCAAACCGCGTTGCTCTCCGACCAATACTTTTGGCTGTAGCCACAAATGAATAATCATTGATGTCAAGATCACGTGCCCAGCAACGGCTCTTACTCCATGGAAACCAAGGAAATTTGCAATTTTTCAACAGCTGGAGATGCCTGGCCCAATTGCGTATCTTTTGGCACCTTATTGATGTGGGTCAATGTTCAATTGTCCTTTTTACAGCAGACTGTATCAAGTACCTTGTGTTTTTTTTATATACAAATGGTCTGGTTTTTCTACATGTAGATAAAGACATTGAGTTTGTCTTCGACTTAGAAGTAAGACATTTGCTGGGTGAGTTAAATGGGCTTGGCCCAAAGATTTGACGTCGTCTGGGCTACCGAAGGGCACATAACTTATAATGAAAAGTTGAATATAGTAATGACCAGTCGCGATTGTACATAGTTAATGTAGCCGATTTCAACTGGAAAAAATACCAGCCAAAAATCCAAAAGTGGAAAAACTGTTCCAATGCTGCTGGTAAGAGGCTAATCCGACGTATTTTTTGACGAGAAATCGAATGGTGCAAACCGCGTTGCTCTCCGACCAATACTTTTGGCTGTAGCCACAAATGAATAATCATTGATGTCAAGATCACGTGCCCAGCAACGGCTCTTACTCCATGGAAACCAAGGAAATTTGCAATTTTTCAACAGCTGGAGATGCCTGTCCCAATTGCGCATCTTTTGGCACCTTATTGATGTGGGTCAGTGTTCAATTGTACTTTTTACAGCAGACTTTATCATGTACCTTGTGTTTTTTTTATATACAAATGGTGTGGTTTTTCTACATGTAGATAAAGACATTGAGTTTGTCTTCGACTTAGAAGAAAGAGAACTGCTGGGTGAGTTAAATGGGCTTGGCCCAAAGATTTGACGTCGTCTGGGCTACCGAAGGGCACATAACTTATAATGAAAAGTTGAATATAGTAATGACCAGTCGCGATTGTACATAGTTAATGTAGCCGATTTAAATTCGCAAAAAGACCAGGCAAAAATCCAAAAGTGGAAAAACTGTTCCATTGCTGCTGGTAAGAGGCTAATCCGACGTAATTTTTGACGAGAAATCGAATGGTGCAAACCGCGTTGCTCTCCGACCAATACTTTTGGCTGTAGCCACAAATGAATAATCATTGATGTCAAGATCACGTGCCCAGCAACGGCTCTTACTCCATGGAAACCAAGGAAATTTGCAATTTTTCAACAGCTGGAGATGCCTGTCCCAATTGCGCATCTTTTGGCACCTTATTGATGTGGGTCAGTGTTCAATTGTACTTTTTACAGCGGACTGTATCAAGTACCTTGTGTTTTTTTTATATACAAATGGTGTGGTTTTTCTACATGTAGATAAAGACATTGAGTTTGTCTTCGACTTAGAAGTATGACAACTGCTGGGTGAGTTAAATGGGCTTGGCCCAAAGATTTGACGTCGTCTCGGCTACCGAAGGGCAAATAACTTATAATGAAAAGTTGAATATAGTAATGACCAGTCGCGATTGTACATAGTTAATGTAGCCGATTTCAATTAGAAAAAATACCAGGCAAAAATCCAAAAGTGGAAAAACTGTTCCAATGCTGCTGGTAAGAGGCTAATCCGACGTATTTTTTGACGAGAAATCGAATGGTGCAAACCGCGTTGCTCTCCGACCAATACTTTTGGCTGTAGCCACAAATGAATAATCATTGATGTAAAGATCACGTGCCCAGCAACGGCTCTTACTCCATGGAAACCAAGGAAATTTGCAATTTTTCAACAGCTGGAGATGCCTGGCCCAATTGCGCATCTTTTGGCACCTTATTGATGTGGGTCAGTGTTCAATTGTACTTTTTACAGCGGACTGTATCAAGTACCTTGTGTTTTTTTTATATACAAATGGTGTGGTTTTTCTACATGTAGATAAAGACATTGAGTTTGTCTTCGACTTAGAAGTAAGACATTTGCTGGGTGAGTTAAATGGGCTTGGCCCAAAGATTTGACGTCGTCTGGGCTACCGAAGGGCACATAACTTATAATGAAAAGTTGAATATAGTAATGACCAGTCGCGATTGTACATAGTTAATGTAGCCGATTTCAATTAGCAAAAAGACCAGGCAAAAATCCAAAAGTGGAAAAACTGTTCCAATGCTGCTGGTAAGAGGCTAATCCGACGTATTTTTTGACGAGAAATCGAATGGTGCAAACCGCGTTGCTCTCCGACCAATACTTTTGGCTGTAGCCACAAATGAATAATCATTGATGTCAAGATCACGTGCCCAGCAACGGCTCTTACTCCATGGAAACCAAGGAAATTTGCAATTTTTCAACAGCTGGAGATGCCTGGCCCAATTGCGCATCTTTTGGCACCTTATTGATGTGGGTCAGTGTTCAATTGTACTTTTTACAGCGGACTGTATCAAGTACCTTGTGTTTTTTTTATATACAAATGGTGTGGTTTTTCTACATGTAGATAAAGACATTGAGTTTGTCTTCGACTTAGAAGTAAGACAACTGCTGGGTGAGTTAAATGGGCTTGGCCCAAAGTTTTGACGTCGTCTGGGCTACCGAAGGGCACATAACTTATAATGAAAAGTTGAATATAGTAATGACCAGTCGCGATTGTACATAGTTAATGTATCCGATTTCAATTAGCAAAAAGGCCAGGCAAAAATCCAAAAGTGGAAAAACTGTTCCAATGCTGCTGGTAAGAGGCTAATCCGACGTATTTTTTGACGAGAAATCCAATGGTGCAAACCGCGTTGCTCTCCGACCAATACTTTTGGCTGTAGCCACAAATGAATAATCATTGATGTCAAGATCACGTGCCCAGCAACGGCTCTTACTACATGGAAACCAAGGAAATTTGCAATTTTTCAACAGCTGGAGATGCCTGGCCCAATTGCGCATCTTTTGGCACCTTATTGATGTGGGTCAGTGTTCAATTGTACTTTTTACAGCAGACTGTATCATGTACCTTGTGTTTTTTTTATATACAAATGGTGTGGTTTTTCTACATGTAGATAAAGACATTGAGTTTGTCTTCGACTTAGAAGTAAGACGATTGCTGGGTGAGTTAAATGGGCTTGGCCCAAAGATTTGACGTCGTCTGGGCTACCGAAGGGCACATAACTTATAATGAAAAGTTGAATATAGTAATGACCAGTCGCGATTGTACATAGTTAATGTAGCCGATTTCAATTAGCAAAAAGGCCAGGCAAAAATCCAAAAGTGGAAAAACTGTTCCAATGCTGCTGGTAAGAGGCTAATCCGACGTATTTTTTGACGAGAAATCGAATGGTGCAAACCGCGTTGCTCTCCGACCAATACTTTTGGCTGTAGCCACAAATGAATAATCATTGATGTCAAGATCACGTGCCCAGCAAAGGCTCTTACTACATGAAAACCAAGGAAATTTGCAATTTTTCAACAGCTGGAGATGCCTGGCCCAATTGCGCATCTTTTGGCACCTTATTGATGTGGGTCAGTGTTCAATTGTACTTTTTACAGCAGACTGTATCATGTACCTTGTGTTTTTTTATATACAAATGGTGTGGTTTTTCTACATGTAGATAAAGACATTGAGTTTGTCTTCGACTTAGAAGTAAGACATTTGCTGGGTGAGTTAAATGGGCTTGGCCCAAAGATTTGACGTCGTCTGGGCTACCGAAGGGCACATAACTTATAATGAAAAGTTGAATATAGTAATGACCAGTCGCGATTGTACATAGTTAATGTAGCCGATTTCAATTAGAAAAAATACCAGGCAAAAATCCAAAAGTGGAAAAACTGTTCCAATGCTGCTGGTAAGAGGCTAATCCGACGTATTTTTTGACGAGAAATCGAATGGTGCAAACCGCGTTGCTCTCCGACCAATACTTTTGGCTGTAGCCACAAATGAATAATCATTGATGTCAAGATCACGTGCCCAGCAACGGCTCTTACTCCATGGAAACCAAGGAAATTTGCAATTTTTCAACAGCTGGAGATGCCTGGCCCAATTGCGCATCTTTTGGCACCTTATTGATGTGGGTCAGTGTTCAATTGTACTTTTTACAGCAGACTGTATCATGTACCTTGTGTTTTTTTTATATACAAATGGTGTGGTTTTTCTACATGTAGATAAAGACATTGAGTTTGTCTTCGACTTAGAAGTAAGACAACTGCTGGGTGAGTTAAATGGGCTTGGCCCAAAGATTTGACGTCGTCTGGGCTACCGAAGGGCACATAACTTATAATGAAAAGTTGAATATAGTAATGACCAGTCGCGATTGTACATAGTTAATGTAGCCGATTTAAATTCGCAAAAAGACCAGGCAAAAATCCAAAAGTGGAAAAACTGTTCCAATGCTGCTGGTAAGAGGCTAATCCGACGTATTTTTTGACGAGAAATCGAATGGTGCAAACCGCGTTGCTCTCCGACCAATACTTTTGGCTGTAGCCACAAATGAATAATCATTGATGTCAAGATCACGTGCCCAGCAACGGCTCTTACTCCATGGAAACCAAGGAAATTTGCAATTTTTCAACAGCTGGTGATGCCTGGCCCAATTGCGCATCTTTTGGCACCTTATTGATGTGGGTCAGTGTTCAATTGTACTTTTTACAGCGGACTGTATCAAGTACCTTGTGTTTTTTTTATATACAAATGGTGTGGTTTTTCTACATGTAGATAAAGACATTGAGTTTGTCTTCGACTTAGAAGTAAGACATTTGCTGGGTGAGTTAAATGGGCTTGGCCCAAAGATTTGACGTCGCCTGGGCTACCGAAGGGCACATAACTTATAATGAAAAGTTGAATATAGTAATGACCAGTCGCGATTGTACATAGTTAATGTAGCCGATTTCAATTAGAAAAAATACCAGGCAAAAATCCAAAAGTAGAAAAACTGTTCCAATGCTGCTGGTAAGAGGCTAATCCGACGTATTTTTTGACGAGAAATCGAATGGTGCAAACCGCGTTGCTCTCCGACCAATACTTTTGGCTGTAGCCACAAATGAATAATCATTGATGTCAAGATCACGTGCCCAGCAACGGCTCTTACTCCATGGAAACCAAGGAAATTTGCAATTTTTCAACAGCTGGAGATGCCTGGCCCAATTGCGTATCTTTTGGCACCTTATTGATGTGGGTCAATGTTCAATTGTCCTTTTTACAGCGGACTGTATCAAGTACCTTGTGTTTTTTTTATATACAAATGGTGTGGTTTTTCTACATGTAGATAAAGACATTGAGTTTGTCTTCGACTTAGAAGTAAGACATTTGCTGGGTGAGTTAAATGGGCTTGGCCCAAAGATTTGACGTCGTCTGGGCTACCGAAGGGCACATAACTTATAATGAAAAGTTGAATATAGTAATGACCAGTCGCCATTGTACATAGTTAATGTAGCCGATTTCAATTAGCAAAAAGGCCAGGCAAAAATCCAAAAGTGGAAAAACTGTTCCAATGCTGCTGGTAAGAGGCTAATCCGACGTATTTTTTGACGAGAAATCGAATGGTGCAAACCGCGTTGCTCTCCGACCAATACTTTTGGCTGTAGCCACAAATGAATAATCATTGATGTCAAGATCACGTGCCCAGCAACGGCTCTTACTCCATGGAAACCAAGGAAATTTGCAATTTTTCAACAGCTGGAGATGCCTGGCCCAATTGCGCATCTTTTGGCACCTTATTGATGTGGGTCAGTGTTCAATTGTACTTTTTACAGCGGACTGTATCAAGTACCTTGTGTTTTTTTTTATATACAAATGGTGTGGTTTTTCTACATGTAGATAAAGACATTGAGTTTGTCTTCGACTTAGAAGTAAGACATTTGCTGGGTGAGTTAAATGGGCTTGGCCCAAAGATTTGACGTCGTCTGGGCTACCGAAGGGCACATAACTTATAATGAAAAGTTGAATATAGTAATGACCAGTCGCGATTGTACATAGTTAATGTAGCCGATTTCAATTAGCAAAAAGACCAGGCAAAAATCCAAAAGTGGAAAAACTGTTCCAATGCTGCTGGTAAGAGGCTAATCCGACGTATTTTTTGACGAGAAATCGAATGGTGCAAACCGCGTTGCTCTCCGACCAATACTTTTGGCTGTAGCCACAAATGAATAATCATCGATGTCAAGATCACGTGCCCAGCAACGGCTCTTACTCCATGGAAACCAAGGAAATTTGCAATTTTTCAACAGCTGGAGATGCCTGGCCCAATTGCGCATCTTTTGGCACCTTATTGATGTGGGTCAGTGTTCAATTGTACTTTTTACAGCGGACTGTATCAAGTACCTTGTGTTTTTTTTATATACAAATGGTGTGGTTTTTCTACATGTAGATAAAGACATTGAGTTTGTCTTCGACTTAGAAGTATGACAACTGCTGGGTGAGTTAAATGGGCTTGGCCCAAAGATTTGACGTCGTCTCGGCTACCGAAGGGCAAATAACTTATAATGAAAAGTTGAATATAGTAATGACCAGTCGCGATTGTACATAGTTAATGTAGCCGATTTCAATTAGAAAAAATACCAGGCAAAAATCCAAAAGTGGAAAAACTGTTCCAATGCTGCTGGTAAGAGGCTAATCCGACGTATTTTTTGACGAGAAATCGAATGGTGCAAACCGCGTTGCTCTCCGACCAATACTTTTGGCTGTAGCCACAAATGAATAATCATTGATGTAAAGATCACGTGCCCAGCAACGGCTCTTACTCCATGGAAACCAAGGAAATTTGCAATTTTTCAACAGCTGGAGATGCCTGGCCCAATTGCGCATCTTTTGGCACCTTATTGATGTGGGTCAGTGTTCAATTGTACTTTTTACAGCGGACTGTATCAAGTACCTTGTGTTTTTTTTATATACAAATGGTGTGGTTTTTCTACATGTAGATAAAGACATTGAGTTTGTCTTCGACTTAGAAGTAAGACATTTGCTGGGTGAGTTAAATGGGCTTGGCCCAAAGATTTGACGTCGTCTGGGCTACCGAAGGGCACATAACTTATAATGAAAAGTTGAATATAGTAATGACCAGTCGCGATTGTACATAGTTAATGTAGCCGATTTCAATTAGCAAAAAGACCAGGCAAAAATCCAAAAGTGGAAAAACTGTTCCAATGCTGCTGGTAAGAGGCTAATCCGACGTATTTTTTGACGAGAAATCGAATGGTGCAAACCGCGTTGCTCTCCGACCAATACTTTTGGCTGTAGCCACAAATGAATAATCATTGATGTCAAGATCACGTGCCCAGCAACGGCTCTTACTCCATGGAAACCAAGGAAATTTGCAATTTTTCAACAGCTGGAGATGCCTGGCCCAATTGCGCATCTTTTGGCACCTTATTGATGTGGGTCAGTGTTCAATTGTACTTTTTACAGCGGACTGTATCAAGTACCTTGTGTTTTTTTTATATACAAATGGTGTGGTTTTTCTACATGTAGATAAAGACATTGAGTTTGTCTTCGACTTAGAAGTAAGACAACTGCTGGGTGAGTTAAATGGGCTTGGCCCAAAGTTTTGACGTCGTCTGGGCTACCGAAGGGCACATAACTTATAATGAAAAGTTGAATATAGTAATGACCAGTCGCGATTGTACATAGTTAATGTAGCCGATTTCAATTAGAAAAAATACCAGGCAAAAATCCAAAAGTGGAAAAACTGTTCCAATGCTGCTGGTAAGAGGCTAATCCGACGTATTTTTTGACGAGAAATCGAATGGTGCAAACCGCGTTGCTCTCCGACCAATACTTTTGGCTGTAGCCACAAATGAATAATCATTGATGTCAAGATCACGTGCCCAGCAACGGCTCTTACTCCATGGAAACCAAGGAAATTTGCAATTTTTCAACAGCTGGAGATGCCTGGCCCAATTGCGCATCTTTTGGCACCTTATTGATGTGGGTCAGTGTTCAATTGTACTTTTTACAGCAGACTGTATCATGTACCTTGTGTTTTTTTTATATACAAATGGTGTGGTTTTTCTACATGTAGATAAAGACATTGAGTTTGTCTTCGACTTAGAAGTAAGACAACTGCTGGGTGAGTTAAATGGGCTTGGCCCAAAGATTTGACGTCGTCTGGGCTACCGAAGGGCACATAACTTATAATGAAAAGTTGAATATAGTAATGACCAGTCGCGATTGTACATAGTTAATGTAGCCGATTTAAATTCGCAAAAAGACCAGGCAAAAATCCAAAAGTGGAAAAACTGTTCCAATGCTGCTGGTAAGAGGCTAATCCGACGTATTTTTTGACGAGAAATCGAATGGTGCAAACCGCGTTGCTCTCCGACCAATACTTTTGGCTGTAGCCACAAATGAATAATCATTGATGTCAAGATCACGTGCCCAGCAACGGCTCTTACTCCATGGAAACCAAGGAAATTTGCAATTTTTCAACAGCTGGAGATGCCTGGCCCAATTGTCGCATCTTTTGGCACCTTATTGATGTGGGTCAGTGTTCAATTGTACTTTTTACAGCGGACTGTATCAAGTACCTTGTGTTTTTTTTATATACAAATGGTGTGGTTTTTCTACATGTAGATAAAGACATTGAGTTTGTCTTCGACTTAGAAGTAAGACATTTGCTGGGTGAGTTAAATGGGCTTGGCCCAAAGATTTGACGTCGTCTGGGCTACCGAAGGGCACATAACTTATAATGAAAAGTTGAATATAGTAATGACCAGTCGCGATTGTACATAGTTAATGTAGCCGATTTCAATTAGAAAAAATACCAGGCAAAAATCCAAAAGTAGAAAAACTGTTCCAATGCTGCTGGTAAGAGGGTAATCCGACGTATTTTTTGACGAGAAATCGAATGGTGCAAACCGCGTTGCTCTCCGACCAATACTTTTGGCTGTAGCCACAAATGAATAATCATTGATGTCAAGATCACGTGCCCAGCAACGGCTCTTACTCCATGGAAACCAAGGAAATTTGCAATTTTTCAACAGCTGGAGATGCCTGGCCCAATTGCGTATCTTTTGGCACCTTATTGATGTGGGTCAATGTTCAATTGTCCTTTTTACAGCGGACTGTATCAAGTACCTTGTGTTTTTTTTATATACAAATGGTGTGGTTTTTTCTACATGTAGATAAAGACATTGAGTTTGTCTTCGACTTAGAAGTAAGACATTTGCTGGGTGAGTTAAATGGGCTTGGCCCAAAAGATTTGACGTCGTCTGGGCTACCGAAGGGCACATAACTTATAATGAAAAGTTGAATATAGTAATGACCAGTCGCCATTGTACATAGTTAATGTAGCCGATTTCAATTAGCAAAAAGGCCAGGCAAAAATCCAAAAGTGGAAAAACTGTTCCAATGCTGCTGGTAAGAGGCTAATCCGACGTATTTTTTGACGAGAAATCGAATGGTGCAAACCACGTTGCTCTCCGACCAATACTTTTGGCTGTAGCCACAAATGAATAATTATCGATGTCAAGATCACGTACCCAGCAACGGCTCTTACTCCATGGAAACCAAGGAAATTTGCAATTTTTCAACAGCTGGAGATGCCTGGCCCAATTGCGCATCTTTTGGCACCTTATTGATGTGGGTCAGTGTTCAATTGTACTTTTTACAGCGGACTGTATCAAGTACCTTGTGTTTTTTTTATATACAAATGGTGTGGTTTTTCTACATGTAGATAAAGACATTGAGTTTGTCTTCGACTTAGAAGTAAGACAACTGCTGGGTGAGTTAAATGGGCTTGGCCCAAAGTTTTGACGTCGTCTGGGCTACCGAAGGGCACATAACTTATAATGAAAAGTTGAATATAGTAATGACCAGTCGCGATTGTACATAGTTAATGTAGCCGATTTCAATTAGAAAAAATACCAGGCAAAAATCCAAAAGTGGAAAAACTGTTCCAATGCTGCTGGTAAGAGGCTAATCCGACGTATTTTTTGACGAGAAATCGAATGGTGCAAACCGCGTTGCTCTCCGACCAATACTTTTGGCTGTAGCCACAAATGAATAATCATTGATGTCAAGATCACGTGCCCAGCAACGGCTCTTACTCCATGGAAACCAAGGAAATTTGCAATTTTTCAACAGCTGGAGATGCCTGGCCCAATTGCGCATCTTTTGGCACCTTATTGATGTGGGTCAGTGTTCAATTGTACTTTTTACAGCAGACTGTATCATGTACCTTGTGTTTTTTTTATATACAAATGGTGTGGTTTTTCTACATGTAGATAAAGACATTGAGTTTGTCTTCGACTTAGAAGTAAGACAACTGCTGGGTGAGTTAAATGGGCTTGGCCCAAAGATTTGACGTCGTCTGGGCTACCGAAGGGCACATAACTTATAATGAAAAGTTGAATATAGTAATGACCAGTCGCGATTGTACATAGTTAATGTAGCCGATTTAAATTCGCAAAAAGACCAGGCAAAAATCCAAAAGTGGAAAAACTGTTCCAATGCTGCTGGTAAGAGGCTAATCCGACGTATTTTTTGACGAGAAATCGAATGGTGCAAACCGCGTTGCTCTCCGACCAATACTTTTGGCTGTAGCCACAAATGAATAATCATTGATGTCAAGATCACGTGCCCAGCAACGGCTCTTACTCCATGGAAACCAAGGAAATTTGCAATTTTTCAACAGCTGGAGATGCCTGGCCCAATTGTCGCATCTTTTGGCACCTTATTGATGTGGGTCAGTGTTCAATTGTACTTTTTACAGCGGACTGTATCAAGTACCTTGTGTTTTTTTTATATACAAATGGTGTGGTTTTTCTACATGTAGATAAAGACATTGAGTTTGTCTTCGACTTAGAAGTAAGACATTTGCTGGGTGAGTTAAATGGGCTTGGCCCAAAGATTTGACGTCGTCTGGGCTACCGAAGGGCACATAACTTATAATGAAAAGTTGAATATAGTAATGACCAGTCGCGATTGTACATAGTTAATGTAGCCGATTTCAATTAGAAAAAATACCAGGCAAAAATCCAAAAGTAGAAAAACTGTTCCAATGCTGCTGGTAAGAGGCTAATCCGACGTATTTTTTGACGAGAAATCGAATGGTGCAAACCGCGTTGCTCTCCGACCAATACTTTTGGCTGTAGCCACAAATGAATAATCATTGATGTCAAGATCACGTGCCCAGCAACGGCTCTTACTCCATGGAAACCAAGGAAATTTGCAATTTTTCAACAGCTGGAGATGCCTGGCCCAATTGCGTATCTTTTGGCACCTTATTGATGTGGGTCAATGTTCAATTGTCCTTTTTACAGCGGACTGTATCAAGTACCTTGTGTTTTTTTTATATACAAATGGTGTGGTTTTTCTACATGTAGATAAAGACATTGAGTTTGTCTTCGACTTAGAAGTAAGACATTTGCTGGGTGAGTTAAATGGGCTTGGCCCAAAAGATTTGACGTCGTCTGGGCTACCGAAGGGCACATAACTTATAATGAAAAGTTGAATATAGTAATGACCAGTCGCCATTGTACATAGTTAATGTAGCCGATTTCAATTAGCAAAAAGGCCAGGCAAAAATCCAAAAGTGGAAAAACTGTTCCAATGCTGCTGGTAAGAGGCTAATCCGACGTATTTTTTGACGAGAAATCGAATGGTGCAAACCACGTTGCTCTCCGACCAATACTTTTGGCTGTAGCCACAAATGAATAATCATCGATGTCAAGATCACGTACCCAGCAACGGCTCTTACTCCATGGAAACCAAGGAAATTTGCAATTTTTCAACAGCTGGAGATGCCTGGCCCAATTGCGCATCTTTTGGCACCTTATTGATGTGGGTCAGTGTTCAATTGTACTTTTTACAGCGGACTGTATCAAGTACCTTGTGTTTTTTTTATATACAAATGGTGTGGTTTTTCTACATGTAGATAAAGACATTGAGTTTGTCTTCGACTTAGAAGTAAGACAACTGCTGGGTGAGTTAAATGGGCTTGGCCCAAAGATTTGACGTCGTCTGGGCTACCGAAGGGCACATAACTTATAATGAAAAGTTGAATATAGTAATGACCAGTCGCGATTGTACATAGTTAATGTATCCGATTTCAATTAGCAAAAATACCAGGCAAAAATCCAAAAGTGGAAAAACTGTTCCAATGCTGCTGGTAAGAGGCTAATCCGACGTATTTTTTGACGAGAAATCGAATGGTGCAAACCGCGTTGCTCTCCGACCAATACTTTTGGCTGTAGCCACAAATGAATAATCATTGATGTCAAGATCACGTGCCCAGCAACGGCTCTTACTACATGGAAACCAAGGAAATTTGCAATTTTTCAACAGCTGGAGATGCCTGGCCCAATTGCGCATCTTTTGGCACCTTATTGATGTGGGTCAGTGTTCAATTGTACTTTTCACAGCAGACTGTATCATGTACCTTGTGTTTTTTTAAATACAAATGGTGTGGTTTTTCTACATGTAGATAAAGACATTGAGTTTGTCTTCGACTTAGAAGTAAGACGATTGCTGGGTGAGTTAAATGGGCTTGGCCCAAAGATTTGACGTCGTCTGGGCTACCGAAGGGCACATAACTTATAATGAAAAGTTGAATATAGTAATGACCAGTCGCGATTGTACATAGTTAATGTAGCCGATTTCAATTAGCAAAAAGGCCAGGCAAAAATCCAAAAGTGGAAAAACTGTTCCAATGCTGCTGGTAAGAGGCTAATCCGACGTATTTTTTGACGAGAAATCGAATGGTGCAAACCGCGTTGCTCTCCGACCAATACTTTTGGCTGTAGCCACAAATGAATAATCATTGATGTCAAGATCACGTGCCCAGCAACGGCTCTTACTACATGGAAACCAAGGAAATTTGCAATTTTTCAACAGCTGGAGATGCCTGGCCCAATTGCGCATCTTTTGGCACCTTATTGATGTGGGTCAGTGTTCAATTGTACTTTTTACAGCAGACTGTATCATGTACCTTGTGTTTTTTTATATACAAATGGTGTGGTTTTTCTACATGTAGATAAAGACATTGAGTTTGTCTTCGACTTAGAAGTAAGACATTTGCTGGGTGAGTTAAATGGGCTTGGCCCAAAGATTTGACGTCGTCTGGGCTACCGAAGGGCACATAACTTATAATGAAAAGTTGAATATAGTAATGACCAGTCGCGATTGTACATAGTTAATGTAGCCGATTTCAATTAGAAAAATTACCAGGCAAAAATCCAAAAGTGGAAAAACTGTTCCAATGCTGCTGGTAAGAGGCTAATCCGACGTATTTTTTGACGAGAAATCGAATGGTGCAAACCGCGTTGCTCTCCGACCAATACTTTTGGCTGTAGCCACAAATGAATAATCATTGATGTCAAGATCACGTGCCCAGCAACGGCTCTTACTCCATGGAAACCAAGGAAATTTGCAATTTTTCAACAGCTGGAGATGCCTGGCCCAATTGCGCATCTTTTGGCACCTTATTGATGTGGGTCAGTGTTCAATTGTACTTTTTACAGCAGACTGTATCATGTACCTTGTGTTTTTTTTATATACAAATGGTGTGGTTTTTCTACATGTAGATAAAGACATTGAGTTTGTCTTCGACTTAGAAGTAAGACAACTGCTGGGTGAGTTAAATGGGCTTGGCCCAAAGATTTGACGTCGTCTGGGCTACCGAAGGGCACATAACTTATAATGAAAAGTTGAATATAGTAATGACCAGTCGCGATTGTACATAGTTAATGTAGCCGATTTAAATTCGCAAAAAGACCAGGCAAAAATCCAAAAGTGGAAAAACTGTTCCAATGCTGCTGGTAAGAGGCTAATCCGACGTATTTTTTGACGAGAAATCGAATGGTGCAAACCGCGTTGCTCTCCGACCAATACTTTTGGCTGTAGCCACAAATGAATAATCATTGATGTCAAGATCACGTGCCCAGCAACGGCTCTTACTCCATGGAAACCAAGGAAATTTGCAATTTTTCAACAGCTGGAGATGCCTGGCCCAATTGCGCATCTTTTGGCACCTTATTGATGTGGGTCAGTGTTCAATTGTACTTTTTACAGCGGACTGTATCAAGTACCTTGTGTTTTTTTTATATACAAATGGTGTGGTTTTTCTACATGTAGATAAAGACATTGAGTTTGTCTTCGACTTAGAAGTAAGACATTTGCTGGGTGAGTTAAATGGGCTTGGCCCAAAGATTTGACGTCGTCTGGGCTACCGAAGGGCACATAACTTATAATGAAAAGTTGAATATAGTAATGACCAGTCGCGATTGTACATAGTTAATGTAGCCGATTTCAATTAGAAAAAATACCAGGCAAAAATCCAAAAGTAGAAAAACTGTTCCAATGCTGCTGGTAAGAGGCTAATCCGACGTATTTTTTGACGAGAAATCGAATGGTGCAAACCGCGTTGCTCTCCGACCAATACTTTTGGCTGTAGCCACAAATGAATAATCATTGATGTCAAGATCACGTGCCCAGCAACGGCTCTTACTCCATGGAAACCAAGGAAATTTGCAATTTTTCAACAGCTGGAGATGCCTGGCCCAATTGCGTATCTTTTGGCACCTTATTGATGTGGGTCAATGTTCAATTGTCCTTTTTACAGCGGACTGTATCAAGTACCTTGTGTTTTTTTTATATACAAATGGTGTGGTTTTTCTACATGTAGATAAAGACATTGAGTTTGTCTTCGACTTAGAAGTAAGACATTTGCTGGGTGAGTTAAATGGGCTTGGCCCAAAGATTTGACGTCGTCTGGGCTACCGAAGGGCACATAACTTATAATGAAAAGTTGAATATAGTAATGACCAGTCGCCATTGTACATAGTTAATGTAGCCGATTTCAATTAGCAAAAAGGCCAGGCAAAAATCCAAAAGTGGAAAAACTGTTCCAATGCTGCTGGTAAGAGGCTAATCCGACGTATTTTTTGACGAGAAATCGAATGGTGCAAACCGCGTTGCTCTCCGACCAATACTTTTGGCTGTAGCCACAAATGAATAATCATTGATGTCAAGATCACGTGCCCAGCAACGGCTCTTACTCCATGGAAACCAAGGAAATTTGCAATTTTTCAACAGCTGGAGATGCCTGGCCCAATTGCGCATCTTTTGGCACCTTATTGATGTGGGTCAGTGTTCAATTGTACTTTTTACAGCGGACTGTATCAAGTACCTTGTGTTTTTTTTATATACAAATGGTGTGGTTTTTCTACATGTAGATAAAGACATTGAGTTTGTCTTCGACTTAGAAGTAAGACATTTGCTGGGTGAGTTAAATGGGCTTGGCCCAAAGATTTGACGTCGTCTGGGCTACCGAAGGGCACATAACTTATAATGAAAAGTTGAATATAGTAATGACCAGTCGCGATTGTACATAGTTAATGTAGCCGATTTCAATTAGAAAAAATACCAGGCAAAAATCCAAAAGTGGAAAAACTGTTCCAATGCTGCTGGTAAGAGGCTAATCCGACGTATTTTTTGACGAGAAATCCAATGGTGCAAACCACGTTGCTCTCCGACCAATACTTTTGGCTGTAGCCACAAATGAATAATCATCGATGTCAAGATCACGTACCCAGCAACGGCTCTTACTCCATGGAAACCAAGGAAATTTGCAATTTTTCAACAGCTGGAGATGCCTGGCCCAATTGCGCATCTTTTGGCACCTTATTGATGTGGGTCAGTGTTCAATTGTACTTTTTACATCAGACTTTATCATGTACCTTGTGTTTTTTTTATATACATATGGTGTGGTTTTTCTACATGTAGATAAAGACATTGAGTTTGTCTTCGACTTAGAAGTAAGACAACTGCTGGGTGAGTTGAATGGGCTTGGCCCAAAGATTTGACGTCGTCTGGGCTACCGAAGGGCACATAACTTATAATGAAAAGTTGAATATAGTAATGACCAGTCGCGATTGTACATAGTTAATGTAGCCGATTTCAATTAGCAAAAAGACCAGGCAAAAATCCAAAAGTGGAAAAACTGTTCCAATGCTGCTGGTAAGAGGCTAATCCGACGTATTTTTTGACGAGAAATCGAATGGTGCAAACCGCGTTGCTCTCCGACCAATACTTTTGGCTGTAGCCACAAATGAATAATCATTGATGTCAAGATCACGTGCCCAGCAACGGCTCTTACTCCATGGAAACCAAGGAAATTTGCAATTTTTCAACAGCTGGAGATGCCTGGCCCAATTGCGCATCTTTTGGCACCTTATTGATGTGGGTCAGTGTTCAATTGTACTTTTTACAGCGGACTGTATCAAGTACCTTGTGTTTTTTTTATATACAAATGGTGTGGTTTTTCTACATGTAGATAAAGACATTGAGTTTGTCTTCGACTTAGAAGTAAGACAACTGCTGGGTGAGTTAAATGGGCTTGGCCCAAAGATTTGACGTCGTCTGGGCTACCGAAGGGCACATAACTTATAATGAAAAGTTGAATATAGTAATGACCAGTCGCGATTGTACATAGTTAATGTATCCGATTTCAATTAGCAAAAAGACCAGGCAAAAATCCAAAAGTGGAAAAACTGTTCCAATGCTGCTGGTAAGAGGCTAATCCGACGTATTTTTTGACGAGAAATCGAATGGTGCAAACCGCGTTGCTCTCCGACCAATACTTTTGGCTGTAGCCACAAATGAATAATCATTGATGTCAAGATCACGTGCCCAGCAACGGCTCTTACTCCATGGAAACCAAGGAAATTTGCAATTTTTCAACAGCTTGGGATGCCTGGCCCAATTGCGCATCTTTTGACACCTTATTAATGTGGGTCAGTGTTCAATTGTACTTTTTACAGCGGACTGTATCAAGTACCTTGTGTTTTTTTTATATACAAATGGTGTGGTTTTTCTACATGTAGATAAAGACATTGAGTTTGTCTTCGACTTAGAAGTAAGACATTTGCTGGGTGAGTTAAATGGGCTTGGCCCAAAGATTTGACGTCGTCTGGGCTACCGAAGGCCACATAACTTATAATAAAAAGTTGAATATAGTAATGACCAGTCGCGATTGTACATAGTTAATGTAGCCGATTTCAATTAGCAAAAAATACCAGGCAAAAATCCAAAAGTGGAAAAACTGTTCCAATGCTGCTGGTAAGAGGCTAATCCGACGTATTTTTTGACGAGAAATCGAATGGTGCAAACCGCGTTGCTCTCCGACCAATACTTTTGGCTGTAGCCACAAATGAATAATCATTGATGTCAAGATCACGTGCCCAGCAACGGCTCTTACTCCATGGAAACCAAGGAAATTTGCAATTTTTCAACAGCTGGAGATGCCTGGCCCAATTGCGCATCTTTTGGCACCTTATTGATGTGGGTCAGTGTTCAATTGTACTTTTTACAGCAGACTTTATCATGTACCTTGTGTTTTTTTTATATACAAATGGTGTGGTTTTTCTACATGTAGATAAAGACATTGAGTTTGTCTTCGACTTAGAAGTAAGACATTTGCTGGGTGAGTTAAATGGGCTTGGCCCAAAGATTTGACGTCGTCTGGGCTACCGAAGGGCACATAACTTATAATGAAAAGTTGAATATAGTAATGACCAGTCGCGATTGTACATAGTTAATGTAGCCGATTTCAATTAGAAAAAATACCAGGCAAAAATCCAAAAGTGGAAAAACTGTTCCAATGCTGCTGGTAAGAGGCTAATCCGACGTATTTTTTGACGAGAAATCGAATGGTGCAAACCGCGTTGCTCTCCGACCAATACTTTTGGCTGTAGCCACAAATGAATAATCATTGATGTCAAGATCACGTGCCCAGCAACGGCTCTTACTCCATGGAAACCAAGGAAATTTGCAATTTTTCAACAGCTGGAGATGCCTGGCCCAATTGCGCATCTTTTGGCACCTTATTGATGTGGGTCAGTGTTCAATTGTACTTTTTACAGCAGACTGTATCATGTACCTTGTGTTTTTTTTATATACAAATGGTGTGGTTTTTCTACAGGTAGATAAAGACATTGAGTTTGTCTTCGACTTAGAAGTAAGACATTTGCTGGGTGAGTTAAATGGGCTTGGCCCAAAGATTTGACGTCGTCTGGGCTACCGAAGGGCACATAACTTATAATGAAAAGTTGAATATAGTAATGACCAGTCGCGATTGTACATAGTTAATGTAGCCGATTTCAATTAGCAAAAAGACCAGGCAAAAATCCAAAAGTGGAAAAACTGTTCCAATGCTGCTGGTAAGAGGCTAATCCGACGTATTTTTTGACGAGAAATCGAATGGTGCAAACCGCGTTGCTCTCCGACCAATACTTTTGGCTGTAGCCACAAATGAATAATCATTGATGTCAAGATCACGTGCCCAGCAACGGCTCTTACTCCATGGAAACCAAGGAAATTTGCAATTTTTCAACAGCTGGAGATGCCTGGCCCAATTGCGTATCTTTTGGCACCTTATTGATGTGGGTCAATGTTCAATTGTACTTTTTACAGCAGACTGTATCAAGTACCTTGTGTTTTTTTTTATATACAAATGGTGTGGTTTTTCTACATGTAGATAAAGACATTGAGTTTGTCTTGGACTTAGAAGTAAGACATTTGCTGGGTGAGTTAAATGGGCTTGGCCCAAAGATTTGACGTCGTCTGGGCTACCGAAGGGCACATAACTTATAATGAAAAGTTGAATATAGTAATGACCAGTCGCGATTGTACATAGTTAATGTAGCCGATTTCAATTAGCAAAAAGGCCAGGCAAAAATCCAAAAGTGGAAAAACTGTTCCAATGCTGCTGGTAAGAGGCTAATCCGACGTATTTTTTGACGAGAAATCGAATGGTGCAAACCGCGTTGCTCTCCGACCAATACTTTTGGCTGTAGCCACAAATGAATAATCATTGATGTCAAGATCACGTGCCCAGCAACGGCTCTTACTACATGGAAACCAAGGAAATTTGCAATTTTTCAACAGCTGGAGATGCCTGGCCCAATTGCGCATCTTTTGGCACCTTATTGATGTGGGTCAGTGTTCAATTGTACTTTTTACAGCAGACTGTATCATGTACCTTGTGTTTTTTTTATATACAAATGGTGTGGTTTTTCTACATGTAGATAAAGACATTGAGTTTGTCTTCGACTTAGAAGTAAGACATTTGCTGGGTGAGTTAAATGGGCTTGGCCCGAAGATTTGACGTCGTCTGGGCTACCGAAGGGCACATAACTTATAATGAAAAGTTGAATATAGTAATGACCAGTCGCGATTGTACATAGTTAATGTAGCCGATTTCAATTAGCAAAAAGACCAGGTAAAAATCCAAAAGTGGAAAAACTGTTCCAATGCTGCTGGTAAGAGGCTAATCCGACGTATTTTTTGACGAGAAATCGAATGGTGCAAACCGCGTTGCTCTCCGACCAATACTTTTGGCTGTAGCCACAAATGAATAATCATTGATATCAGGATCACGTGCCCAGCAACGGCTCTTACTCCATGGAAACCAAGGAAATTTGCAATTTTTCAACAGCTGGGGATGCCTGGCCCAATTGCGCATCTTTTGGCACCTTATTGATGTGGGTCAGTGTTAAATTGTACTTTTTACAGCGGACTGTATCAAGTACCTTGTGTTTTTTTTATATACAAATGGTGTGGTTTTTCTACATGTAGATAAAGACATTGAGTTTGTCTTCGACTTAGAAGTAAGACATTTGCTGGGTGAGTTAAATGGGCTTGGCCCAAAGATTTGACGTCGTCTGGGCTACCGAAGGGCACATAACTTATAATGAAAAGTTAAATATAGTAATGACCAGTCGCGATTGTACATAGTTAATGTAGCCGATTTCAATTAGAAAAAATACCAGGCAAAAATCCAAAAGTGGAAAAACTGTTCCAATGCTGCTGGTAAGAGGCTAATCCGACGTATTTTTTGACGAGAAATCGAATGGTGCGAACCACGTTGCTCTCCGACCAATACTTTTGGCTGTAGCCACAAATGAATAATCATCGATGTCAAGATCACGTGCCCAGCAACGGCTCTTACTCCATGGAAACCAAGGAAATTTGCAATTTTTCAACAGCTGGAGATGCCTGGCCCAATTGCGCATCTTTTGGCACCTTATTGATGTGGGTCAGTGTTCAATTGTACTTTTTACAGCAGACTGTATCATGTACCTTGTGTTTTTTTTATATACAAATGGTGTGGTTTTTCTACATGTAGATAAAGACATTGAGTTTGTCTTGGACTTAGAAGTAAGACATTTGCTGGGTGAGTTAAATGGGCTTGGCCCAAAGATTTGACGTCGTCTGGGCTACCGAAGGGCACATAACTTATAATGAAAAGTTGAATATAGTAATGACCAGTCGCGATTGTACATAGTTAATGTAGCCGATTTCAATTAGAAAAAATACCAGGCAAAAATCCAAAAGTGGAAAAACTGTTCCAATGCTGCTGGTAAGAGGCTAATCCGACGTATTTTTTGACGAGAAATCGAATGGTGCAAACCGCGTTGCTCTCCGACCAATACTTTTGGCTGTAGCCACAAATGAATAATCATTGATGTCAAGATCACGTGCCCAGCAACGGCTCTTACTCCATGGAAACCAAGGAAATTTGCAATTTTTCAACAGCTGGAGATGCCTGGCCCAATTGCGCATCTTTTCGCACCTTATTGATGTGGGTCAGTGTTCAATTGTACTTTTTACAGCAGACTTTATCATGTACCTTGTGTTTTTTTTATATACAAATGGTGTGGTTTTTCTACATGTAGATAAAGACATTGAGTTTGTCTTCGACTTAGAAGTAAGACATTTGCTGGGTGAGTTAAATGGGCTTGGCCCAAAGATTTGACGTCGTCTGGGCTACCGAAGGGCACATAACTTATAATGAAAAGTTAAATATAGTAATGACCAGTCGCGATTGTACATAGTTAATGTAGCCGATTTCAATTAGAAAAAATACCAGGCAAAAATCCAAAAGTGGAAAAACTGTTCCAATGCTGCTGGTAAGAGGCTAATCCGACGTATTTTTTGACGAGAAATCGAATGGTGCAAACCACGTTGCTCTCCGATCAATACTTTTGGCTGTAGCCACAAATGAATAATCATCGATGTCAAGATCACGTGCCCAGCAACGGCTCTTACTCCATGGAAACCAAGGAAATTTGCAATTTTTCAACAGCTGGAGATGCCTGGCCCAATTGCGCATCTTTTGGCACCTTATTGATGTGGGTCAGTGTTCAATTGTACTTTTTACAGCAGACTGTATCATGTACCTTGTGTTTTTTTTATATACAAATGGTGTGGTTTTTCTACATGTAGATAAAGACATTGAGTTTGTCTTGGACTTACAAGTAAGAGAACTGCTGGGTGAGTTAAATGGGCTTTGCCCAAAGATTTGACGTCGTCTGGGCTACCGAAGGGCACATAACTTATAATGAAAAGTTGAATATAGTAATGACCAGTCGCGATTGTACATAGTTAATGTAGCCGATTTCAATTCGCAAAAAGACCAGGCAAAAATCCAAAAGTGGAAAAACTGTTCCAATGCTGCTGGTAAGAGGCTAATCCGACGTATTTTTTGACGAGAAATCGAATGGTGCAAACCCCGTTGCTCTCCGACCAATACTTTTGGCTGTAGCCACAAATGAATAATCATTGATGTCAAGATCACGTGCCCAGCAACGGCTCTTACTCCATGGAAACCAAGGAAATTTGCAATTTTTCAACAGCTGGAGATGCCTGGCCCAATTGCGCATCTTTTGGCACCTTATTGATGTGGGTCAGTGTTCAATTGTACTTTTTACAGCGGACTGTATCAAGTGCCTTGTGTTTTTTTTATATACAAATGGTGTGGTTTTTCTACATGTAGATAAAGACATTGAGTTTGTCTTGGACTTAGAAGTAAGACATTTGCTGGGTGAGTTAAATGGGCTTGGCCCAAAGATTTGACGTCGTCTGGGCTACCGAAGGGCACATAACTTATAATGAAAAGTTGAATATAGTAATGACCAGTCGCGATTGTACATAGTTAATGTAGCCGATTTCAATTCGCAAAAAGACCAGGCAAAAATCCAAAAGTAGAAAAACTGTTCCAATGCTGCTGGTAAGAGGCTAATCCGACGTATTTTTTGACGAGAAATCGAATGGTGCAAACCGCGTTGCTCTCCGACCAATACTTTTGGCTGTAGCCACAAATGAATAATCATTGATGTCAAGATCACGTGCCCAGCAACGGCTCTTACTCCATGGAAACCAAGGAAATTTGCAATTTTTCAAAAGCTGGAGATGCCTGGCCCAATTGCGTATCTTTTGGCACCTTATTGATGTGGGTCAATGTTCAATTGTACTTTTTACAGCGGACTGTATCAAGTACCTTGTGTTTTTTTTATATACAAATGGTGTGGTTTTTCTACATGTAGATAAAGACATTGAGTTTGTCTTGGACTTAGAAGTAAGACATTTGCTGGGTGAGTTAAATGGGCTTGGCCCAAAGATTTGACGTCGTCTGGGCTACCGAAGGGCACATAACTTATAATGAAAAGTTGAATATAGTAATGACCAGTCGCGATTGTACATAGTTAATGTAGCCGATTTCAATTAGCAAAAAGACCAGGCAAAAATCCAAAAGTGGAAAAACTGTTCCAATGCTGCTGGTAAGAGGCTAATCCGACGTATTTTTTGACGAGAAATCGAATGGTGCAAACCGCGTTGCTCTCCGACCAATACTTTTGGCTGTAGCCACAAATAAATAATCATTGATGTCAAGATCACGTGCCCAGCAATGGCTCTTACTACATGGAAACCAAGGAAATTTGCAATTTTTCAACAGCTGGAGATGCCTGGCCCAATTGCGCATCTTTTGGCACCTTATTGATGTGGGTCAGTGTTCAATTGTACTTTTTACAGCAGACTGTATCATGTACCTTGTGTTTTTTTTATATACAAATGGTGTGGTTTTTCTACATGTAGATAAAGACATTGAGTTTGTCTTCGACTTAGAAGTAAGACATTTGCTGGGTGAGTTAAATGGGCTTGGCCCGAAGATTTGACGTCGTCTGGGCTACCGAAGGGCACATAACTTATAATGAAAAGTTGAATATAGTAATGACCAGTCGCGATTGTACATAGTTAATGTAGCCGATTTCAATTAGCAAAAAGACCAGGTAAAAATCCAAAAGTGGAAAAACTGTTCCAATGCTGCTGGTAAGAGGCTAATCCGACGTATTTTTTGACGAGAAATCGAATGGTGCAAACCGCGTTGCTCTCCGACCAATACTTTTGGCTGTAGCCACAAATGAATAATCATTGATGTCAAGATCACGTGCCCAGCAACGGCTCTTACTCCATGGAAACCAAGGAAATTTGCAATTTTTCAACAGCTGGAGATGCCTGGCCCAATTGCGCATCTTTTGGCACCTTATTGATGTGGGTCAGTGTTCAATTGTACTTTTTACAGCGGACTGTATCAAGTACCTTGTGTTTTTTTTATATACAAATGGTGTGGTTTTTCTACATGTAGATAAAGACATTGAGTTTGTCTTGGACTTAGAAGTAAGACATTTGCTGGGTGAGTTAAATGGGCTTGGCCCAAAGATTTGACGTCGTCTGGGCTACCGAAGGGCACATAACTTATAATGAAAAGTTGAATATAGTAAAGACCAGTCGCGATTGTACATAGTTAATGTAGCCGATTTCAATTAGAAAAAATACCAGGCAAAAATCCAAAAGTAGAAAAACTGTTCCAATGCTGCTGGTAAGAGGCTAATCCGACGTATTTTTTGACGAGAAATCGAATGGTGCAAACCACGTTGCTCTCCGACCAATACTTTTGGCTGTAGCCACAAATGAATAATCATCGATGTCAAGATCACGTGCCCAGCAACGGCTCTTACTCCATGGAAACCAAGGAAATTTGCAATTTTTCAACAGCTGGAGATGCCTGGCCCAATTGCGCATCTTTTGGCACCTTATTGATGTGGGTCAGTGTTCAATTGTACTTTTTACAGCAGACTGTATCATGTACCTTGTGTTTTTTTTATATACAAATGGTGTGGTTTTTCTACATGTAGATAAAGACATTGAGTTTGTCTTGGACTTAGAAGTAAGACATTTGCTGGGTGAGTTAAATGGGCTTGGCCCAAAGATTTGACGTCGTCTGGGCTACCGAAGGGCACATAACTTATAATGAAAAGTTGAATATAGTAATGACCAGTCGCGATTGTACATAGTTAATGTAGCCGATTTCAATTAGAAAAAATACCAGGCAAAAATCCAAAAGTGGAAAAACTGTTCCAATGCTGCTGGTAAGAGGCTAATCCGACGTATTTTTTGACGAGAAATCGAATGGTGCAAACCGCGTTGCTCTCCGACCAATACTTTTGGCTGTAGCCACAAATGAATAATCATTGATGTCAAGATCACGTGCCCAGCAACGGCTCTTACTCCATGGAAACCAAGGAAATTTGCAATTTTTCAACAGCTGGAGATGCCTGGCCCAATTGCGCATCTTTTGGCACCTTATTGATGTGGGTCAGTGTTCAATTGTACTTTTTACAGCAGACTTTATCATGTACCTTGTGTTTTTTTTATATACAAATGGTGTGGTTTTTCTACATGTAGATAAAGACATTGAGTTTGTCTTCGACTTAGAAGTAAGACATTTGCTGGGTGAGTTAAATGGGCTTGGCCCAAAGATTTGACGTCGTCTGGGCTACCGAAGGGCACATAACTTATAATGAAAAGTTAAATATAGTAATGACCAGTCGCGATTGTACATAGTTAATGTAGCCGATTTCAATTAGAAAAAATACCAGGCAAAAATCCAAAAGTGGAAAAACTGTTCCAATGCTGCTGGTAAGAGGCTAATCCGACGTATTTTTTGACGAGAAATCGAATGGTGCAAACCACGTTGCTCTCCGATCAATACTTTTGGCTGTAGCCACAAATGAATAATCATCGATGTCAAGATCACGTGCCCAGCAACGGCTCTTACTCCATGGAAACCAAGGAAATTTGCAATTTTTCAACAGCTGGAGATGCCTGGCCCAATTGCGCATCTTTTGGCACCTTATTGATGTGGGTCAGTGTTCAATTGTACTTTTTACAGCAGACTGTATCATGTACCTTGTGTTTTTTTTATATACAAATGGTGTGGTTTTTCTACATGTAGATAAAGACATTGAGTTTGTCTTGGACTTAGAAGTAAGAGAACTGCTGGGTGAGTTAAATGGGCTTTGCCCAAAGATTTGACGTCGTCTGGGCTACCGAAGGGCACATAACTTATAATGAAAAGTTGAATATAGTAATGACCAGTCGCGATTGTACATAGTTAATGTAGCCGATTTCAATTCGCAAAAAGACCAGGCAAAAATCCAAAAGTGGAAAAACTGTTCCAATGCTGCTGGTAAGAGGCTAATCCGACGTATTTTTTGACGAGAAATCGAATGGTGCAAACCCCGTTGCTCTCCGACCAATACTTTTGGCTGTAGCCACAAATGAATAATCATTGATGTCAAGATCACGTGCCCAGCAACGGCTCTTACTCCATGGAAACCAAGGAAATTTGCAATTTTTCAACAGCTGGAGATGCCTGTCCCAATTGCGCATCTTTTGGCACCTTATTGATGTGGGTCAGTGTTCAATTGTACTTTTTACAGCGGACTGTATCAAGTGCCTTGTGTTTTTTTTATATACAAATGGTGTGGTTTTTTCTACATGTAGATAAAGACATTGAGTTTGTCTTGGACTTAGAAGTAAGACATTTGCTGGGTGAGTTAAATGGGCTTGGCCCAAAGATTTGACGTCGTCTGGGCTACCGAAGGGCACATAACTTATAATGAAAAGTTGAATATAGTAATGACCAGTCGCGATTGTACATAGTTAATGTAGCCGATTTCAATTCGCAAAAAGACCAGGCAAAAATCCAAAAGTAGAAAAAACTGTTCCAATGCTGCTGGTAAGAGGCTAATCCGACGTATTTTTTGACGAGAAATCGAATGGTGCAAACCGCGTTGCTCTCCGACCAATACTTTTGGCTGTAGCCACAAATGAATAATCATTGATGTCAAGATCACGTGCCCAGCAACGGCTCTTACTCCATGGAAACCAAGGAAATTTGCAATTTTTCAAAAGCTGGAGATGCCTGGCCCAATTGCGTATCTTTTGGCACCTTATTGATGTGAGTTAATGTTCAATTGTACTTTTTACAGCGGACTGTATCAAGTACCTTGTGTTTTTTTTATATACAAATGGTGTGGTTTTTCTACATGTAGATAAAGACATTGAGTTTGTCTTGGACTTAGAAGTAAGACATTTGCTGGGTGAGTTAAATGGGCTTGGCCCAAAGATTTGACGTCGTCTGGGCTACCGAAGGGCACATAACTTATAATGAAAAGTTGAATATAGTAATGACCAGTCGCGATTGTACATAGTTAATGTAGCCGATTTCAATTAGCAAAAAGACCAGGCAAAAATCCAAAAGTGGAAAAACTGTTCCAATGCTGCTGGTAAGAGGCTAATCCGACGTATTTTTTGACGAGAAATCGAATGGTGCAAACCGCGTTGCTCTCCGACCAATACTTTTGGCTGTAGCCACAAATAAATAATCATTGATGTCAAGATCACGTGCCCAGCAACGGCTCTTACTACATGGAAACCAAGGAAATTTGCAATTTTTCAACAGCTGGAGATGCCTGGCCCAATTGCGCATCTTTTGGCACCTTATTGATGTGGGTCAGTGTTCAATTGTACTTTTTACAGCAGACTGTATCATGTACCTTGTGTTTTTTTTATATACAAATGGTGTGGTTTTTCTACATGTAGATAAAGACATTGAGTTTGTCTTCGACTTAGAAGTAAGACATTTGCTGGGTGAGTTAAATGGGCTTGGCCCGAAGATTTGACGTCGTCTGGGCTACCGAAGGGCACATAACTTATAATGAAAAGTTGAATATAGTAATGACCAGTCGCGATTGTACATAGTTAATGTAGCCGATTTCAATTAGCAAAAAGACCAGGTAAAAATCCAAAAGTGGAAAAACTGTTCCAATGCTGCTGGTAAGAGGCTAATCCGACGTATTTTTTGACGAGAAATCGAATGGTGCAAACCGCGTTGCTCTCCGACCAATACTTTTGGCTGTAGCCACAAATGAATAATCATTGATGTCAAGATCACGTGCCCAGCAACGGCTCTTACTCCATGGAAACCAAGGAAATTTGCAATTTTTCAACAGCTGGAGATGCCTGGCCCAATTGCGCATCTTTTGGCACCTTATTGATGTGGGTCAGTGTTCAATTGTACTTTTTACAGCGGACTGTATCAAGTACCTTGTGTTTTTTTTATATACAAATGGTGTGGTTTTTCTACATGTAGATAAAGACATTGAGTTTGTCTTGGACTTAGAAGTAAGACATTTGCTGGGTGAGTTAAATGGGCTTGGCCCAAAGATTTGACGTCGTCTGGGCTACCGAAGGGCACATAACTTATAATGAAAAGTTGAATATAGTAATGACCAGTCGCGATTGTACATAGTTAATGTAGCCGATTTCAATTAGAAAAAATACCAGGCAAAAATCCAAAAGTAGAAAAACTGTTCCAATGCTGCTGGTAAGAGGCTAATCCGACGTATTTTTTGACGAGAAATCGAATGGTGCAAACCACGTTGCTCTCCGACCAATACTTTTGGCTGTAGCCACAAATGAATAATCATCGATGTCAAGATCACGTGCCCAGCAACGGCTCTTACTCCATGGAAACCAAGGAAATTTGCAATTTTTCAACAGCTGGAGATGCCTGGCCCAATTGCGCATCTTTTGGCACCTTATTGATGTGGGTCAGTGTTCAATTGTACTTTTTACAGCAGACTTTATCATGTACCTTGTGTTTTTTTTATATACAAATGGTGTGGTTTTTCTACATGTAGATAAAGACATTGAGTTTGTCTTCGACTTAGAAGTAAGACAACTGCTGGGTGAGTTAAATGGGCTTGGCCCAAAGATTTGACGTCGTCTGGGCTACCGAAGGGCACATAACTTATAATGAAAAGTTGAATATAGTAATGACCAGTCGCGATTGTACATAGTTAATGTGGCCGATTTCAATTAGCAAAAAGACCAGGCAAAAATCCAAAAGTGGAAAAACTGTTCCAATGCTGCTGGTAAGAGGCTAATCCGACGTATTTTTTGACGAGAAATCGAATGGTGCAAACCGCGTTGCTCTCCGACCAACACTTTTGGCTGTAGCCACAAATGAATAATCATTGATGTCAAGATCACGTGCCCAGCAACGGCTCTTACTCCATGGAAACCAAGGAAATTTGCAATTTTTCAACAGCTGGAGATGCCTGGCCCAATTGCGCATCTTTTGGCACCTTATTGATGTGGGTCAGTGTTCAATTGTACTTTTTACAGCGGACTGTATCAAGTACCTTGTGTTTTTTTTTATATACAAATGGTGTGGTTTTTCTACATGTAGATAAAGACATTGAGTTTGTCTTCGACTTAGAAGTAAGACAACTGCTGGGTGAGTTAAATGGGCTTGGCCCAAAGATTTGACGTCGTCTGGGCTACCGAAGGGCACATAACTTATAATGAAAAGTTGAATATAGTAATGACCAGTCGCGATTGTACATAGTTAATGTAGCCGATTTCAATTCGCAAAAAGACCAGGCAAAAATCCAAAAGTAGAAAAACTGTTCCAATGCTGCTGGTAAGAGGCTAATCCGACGTATTTTTTGACGAGAAATCGAATGGTGCAAACCGCGTTGCTCTCCGACCAACACTTTTGGCTGTAGCCACAAATGAATAATCATTGATATCAAGATCACGTGCCCAGCAACGGCTCTTACTCCATGGAAACCAAGGAAATTTGCAATTTTTCAACAGCTGGAGATGCCTGGCCCAATTGCGCATCTTTTGGCACCTTATTAATGTGGGTCAGTGTTCAATTGTACTTTTTACAGCGGACTGTATCAAGTACCTTGTGTTTTTTTTTATATACAAATGGTGTGGTTTTTCTACATGTAGATAAAGACATTGAGTTTGTCTTCGACTTAGAAGTAAGACAACTGCTGGGTGAGTTAAATGGGCTTGGCCCAAAGATTTGACGTCGTCTGGGCTACCGAAGGGCACATAACTTATAATGAAAAGTTGAATATAGTAATGACCAGTCGCGATTGTACATAGTTAATGTAGCCGATTTCAATTCGCAAAAAGACCAGGCAAAAATCCAAAAGTAGAAAAACTGTTCCAATGCTGCTGGTAAGAGGCTAACCCGACGTATTTTTTGACGAGAAATCGAATGGTGCAAACCACGTTGCTCTCCGACCAATACTTTTGGCTGTAGCCACAAATGAATAATCATTGATATCAAGATCACGTGCCCAGCAACGGCTCTTACTCCATGGAAACCAAGGAAATTTGCAATTTTTCAACAGCTGGGGATGCCTGGCCCAATTGCGCATCTTTTGGCACCTTATTGATGTGGGTCAGTGTTCAATTGTACTTTTTACAGCAGACTGTATCAAGTACCTTGTGTTTTTTTTATATACAAATGGTGTGGTTTTTCTACATGTAGATAAAGACATTGAGTTTGTCTTCGACTTAGAAGTAAGACATTTGCTGGGTGAGTTAAATGGGCTTGGCCCAAAGATTTGACGTCGTCTGGGCTACCGAAGGGCACATAACTTATAATGAAAAGTTGAATATAGTAATGACCAGTCGCGATTGTACATAGTTAATGTAGCCGATTTCAATTAGAAAAAATACCAGGCAAAAATCCAAAAGTAGAAAAACTGTTCCAATGCTGCTGGTAAGAGGCTAATCCGACGTATTTTTTGACGACAAAATCGAATGGTGCAAACCGCGTTGCTCTCCGACCAATACTTTTGGCTGTAGCCACAAATGAATAATCATTGATATCAAGATCACGTGCCCAGCAACGGCTCTTACTCCATGGAAACCAAGGAAATTTGCAATTTTTCAACAGCTGGAGATGCCTGGCCCAATTGCGCATCTTTTGGCACCTTATTGATGTGGGTCAGTGTTCAATTGTACTTTTTACAGCAGACTGTATCATGTACCTTGTGTTTTTTTTATATACAAATGGTGTGGTTTTTCTACATGTAGATAAAGACATTGAGTTTGTCTTGGACTTAGAAGTAAGACATTTGCTGGGTGAGTTAAATGGGCTTGGCCCAAAGATTTGACGTCGTCTGGGCTACCGAAGGGCACATAACTTATAATGAAAAGTTGAATATAGTAATGACCAGTCGCGATTGTACATAGTTAATGTAGCCGATTTCAATTCGCAAAAATACCAGGCAAAAATCCAAAAGTGGAAAAACTGTTCCAATGCTGCTGGTAAGAGGCTAATCCGACGTATTTTTTGACGAGAAATCGAATGGTGCAAACCGCGTTGCTCTCCGACCAATACTTTTGGCTGTAGCCACAAATGAATAATCATTGATGTCAAGATCACGTGCCCAGCAACGGCTCTTACTCCATGGAAACCAAGGAAATTTGCAATTTTTCAACAGCTGGAGATGCCTGGCCCAATTGCGCATCTTTTGGCACCTTATTGATGTGGGTCAGTGTTCAATTGTACTTTTTACAGCAGACTTTATCATGTACCTTGTGTTTTTTTTATATACAAATGGTGTGGTTTTTCTACATGTAGATAAAGACATTGAGTTTGTCTTCGACTTAGAAGTAAGACATTTGCTGGGTGAGTTAAATGGGCTTGGCCCAAAGATTTGACGTCGTCTGGGCTACCGAAGGGCACATAACTTATAATGAAAAGTTGAATATAGTAATGACCAGTCGCGATTGTACATAGTTAATGTAGCCGATTTCAATTAGCAAAAAGACCAGGTAAAAATCCAAAAGTGGAAAAACTGTTCCAATGCTGCTGGTAAGAGGCTAATCCGACGTATTTTTTGACGAGAAATCGAATGGTGCAAACCGCGTTGCTCTCCGACCAATACTTTTGGCTGTAGCCACAAATGAATAATCATTGATATCAAGATCACGTGCCCAGCAACGGCTCTTACTCCATGGAAACCAAGGAAATTTGCAATTTTTCAACAGCTGGAGATGCCTGGCCCAATTGCGCATCTTTTGGCACCTTATTGATGTGGGTCAGTGTTCAATTGTACTTTTTACAGCGGACTGTATCAAGTACCTTGTTTTTTTTTTATATACAAATGGTGTGGTTTTTCTACATGTAGATAAAGACATTGAGTTTGTCTTCGACTTAGAAGTAAGACAACTGCTGGGTGAGTTAAATGGGCTTGGCCCAAAGATTTGACGTCGTCTGGGCTACCGAAGGGCACATAACTTATAATGAAAAGTTGAATATAGTAATGACCAGTCGCGATTGTACATAGTTAATGTGGCCGATTTCAATTAGCAAAAAGACCAGGCAAAAATCCAAAAGTGGAAAAACTGTTCCAATGCTGCTGGTAAGAGACTAATCCGACGTATTTTTTGACGAGAAATCGAATGGTGCAAACCGCGTTGCTCTCCGACCAACACTTTTGGCTGTAGCCACAAATGAATAATCATTGATGTCAAGATCACGTGCCCAGCAACGGCTCTTACTCCATGGAAACCAAGGAAATTTGCAATTTTTCAACAGCTGGAGATGCCTGGCCCAATTGCGCATCTTTTGGCACCTTATTGATGTGGGTCAGTGTTCAATTGTACTTTTTACAGCGGACTGTATCAAGTACCTTGTGGTTTTTTTTATATACAAATGGTGTGGTTTTTCTACATGTAGATAAAGACATTGAGTTTGTCTTCGACTTAGAAGTAAGACAACTGCTGGGTGAGTTAAATGGGCTTGGCCCAAAGATTTGACGTCGTCTGGGCTACCGAAGGGCACATAACTTATAATGAAAAGTTGAATATAGTAATGACCAGTCGCGATTGTACATAGTTAATGTAGCCGATTTCAATTCGCAAAAAGACCAGGCAAAAATCCAAAGTAGAAAAACTGTTCCAATGCTGCTGGTAAGAGGCTAATCCGACGTATTTTTTGACGAGAAATCGAATGGTGCAAACCGCGTTGCTCTCCGACCAACACTTTTGGCTGTAGCCACAAATGAATAATCATTGATATCAAGATCACGTGCCCAGCAACGGCTCTTACTCCATGGAAACCAAGGAAATTTGCAATTTTTCAACAGCTGGAGATGCCTGGCCCAATTGCGCATCTTTTGGCACCTTATTGATGTGGGTCAGTGTTCAATTGTACTTTTTACAGCAGACTGTATCAAGTACCTTGTGTTTTTTTTTATATACAAATGGTGTGGTTTTTCTACATGTAGATAAAGACATTGAGTTTGTCTTCGACTTAGAAGTAAGACAACTGCTGGGTGAGTTAAATGGGCTTGGCCCAAAGATTTGACGTCGTCTGGGCTACCGAAGGGCACATAACTTATAATGAAAAGTTGAATATAGTAATGACCAGTCGCGATTGTACATAGTTAATGTAGCCGATTTCAATTCGCAAAAAGACCAGGCAAAAATCCAAAAGTAGAAAAACTGTTCCAATGCTGCTGGTAAGAGGCTAATCCGACGTATTTTTTGACGAGAAATCGAATGGTGCAAACCACGTTGCTCTCCGACCAATACTTTTGGCTGTAGCCACAAATGAATAATCATTGATGTCAAGATCACGTGCCCAGCAACGGCTCTTACTCCATGGAAACCAAGGAAATTTGCAATTTTTCAACAGCTGGAGATGCCTGGCCCAATTGCGCATCTTTTGGCACCTTATTGATGTGGGTCAGTGTTCAATTGTACTTTTTACAGCGGACTGTATCAAGTGCCTTGTGTTTTTTTTATATACAAATGGTGTGGTTTTTCTACATGTAGATAAAGACATTGAGTTTGTCTTGGACTTAGAAGTAAGACATTTGCTGGGTGAGTTAAATGGGCTTGGCCCAAAGATTTGACGTCGTCTGAGGCTACCGAAGGGCACATAACTTATAATGAAAAGTTGAATATAGTAATGACCAGTCGCGATTGTACATAGTTAATGTAGCCGATTTCAATTCGCAAAAAGACCAGGCAAAAATCCAAAAGTAGAAAAACTGTTCCAATGCTGCTGGTAAGAGGCTAATCCGACGTATTTTTTGACGAGAAATCGAATGGTGCAAACCGCGTTGCTCTCCGACCAATACTTTTGGCTGTAGCCACAAATGAATAATCATTGATATCAAGATCACGTGCCCAGCAACGGCTCTTACTCCATGGAAACCAAGGAAATTTGCAATTTTTCAACAGCTGGGGATGCCTGGCCCAATTGCGCATCTTTTGGCACCTTATTGATGTGGGTCAGTGTTAAATTGTACTTTTTACAGCGGACTGTATCAAGTACCTTGTGTTTTTTTTATATACAAATGGTGTGGTTTTTCTACATGTAGATAAAGACATTGAGTTTGTCTTCGACTTAGAAGTAAGACATTTGCTGGGTGAGTTAAATGGGCTTGGCCCAAAGATTTGACGTCGTCTGGGCTACCGAAGGGCACATAACTTATAATGAAAAGTTAAATATAGTAATGACCAGTCGCGATTGTACATAGTTAATGTAGCCGATTTCAATTAGAAAAAATACCAGGCAAAAATCCAAAAGTGGAAAAACTGTTCCAATGCTGCTGGTAAGAGGCTAATCCGACGTATTTTTTGACGAGAAATCGAATGGTGCAAACCACGTTGCTCTCCGACCAATACTTTTGGCTGTAGCCACAAATGAATAATCATCGATGTCAAGATCACGTGCCCAGCAACGGCTCTTACTCCATGGAAACCAAGGAAATTTGCAATTTTTCAACAGCTGGGGATGCCTGGCCCAATTGCGCATCTTTTGGCACCTTATTGATGTGGGTCAGTGTTCAATTGTACTTTTTACAGCAGACTGTATCATGTACCTTGTGTTTTTTTTATATACAAATGGTGTGGTTTTTCTACATGTAGATAAAGACATTGAGTTTGTCTTGGACTTAGAAGTAAGACATTTGCTGGGTGAGTTAAATGGGCTTGGCCCAAAGATTTGACGTCGTCTGGGCTACCGAAGGGCACATAACTTATAATGAAAAGTTGAATATAGTAATGACTAGTCGCGATTGTACATAGTTAATGTAGCCGATTTCAATCAGAAAAAATACCAGGCAAAAATCCAAAAGTGGAAAAACTGTTCCAATGCTGCTGGTAAGAGGCTAATCCGACGTATTTTTTGACGAGAAATCGAATGGTGCAAACCGCGTTGCTCTCCGACCAATACTTTTGGCTGTAGCCACAAATGAATAATCATTGATGTCAAGATCACGTGCCCAGCAACGGCTCTTACTCCATGGAAACCAAGGAAATTTGCAATTTTTCAACAGCTGGAGATGCCTGGCCCAATTGCGCATCTTTTGGCACCTTATTGATGTCGGTCAGTGTTCAATTGTACCTTTTACAGCAGACTTTATCATGTACCTTGTGTTTTTTTTATATACAAATGGTGTGGTTTTTCTACATGTAGATAAAGACATTGAGTTTGTCTTCGACTTAGAAGTAAGTCATTTGCTGGGTGAGTTAAATGGGCTTTGCCCAAAGATTTGACGTCGTCTGGGCTACCGAAGGGCACATAACTTATAATGAAAAGTTGAATATAGTAATGACCAGTCGCGATTGTACATAGTTAATGTAGCCGATTTCAATTAGCAAAAAGACCAGGCAAAAATCCAAAAGTGGAAAAACTGTTCCAATTCTGCTGGTAAGAGACTAATCCGACGTATTTTTTGACGAGAAATCGAATGGTGCAAACCGCGTTGCTCTCCGACCAACACTTTTGGCTGTAGCCACAAATGAATAATCATTGATGTCAAGATCACGTGCCCAGCAACGGCTCTTACTCCATGGAAACCAAGGAAATTTGCAATTTTTCAACAGCTGGAGATGCCTGGCCCAATTGCGCATCTTTTGGCACCTTATTGATGTGGGTCAGTGTTCAATTGTACCTTTTTACAGCGGACTGTATCAAGTACCTTGTGTTTTTTTTTATATACAAATGGTGTGGTTTTTCTACATGTAGATAAAGACATTGAGTTTGTCTTCGACTTAGAAGTAAGACAACTGCTGGGTGAGTTAAATGGGCTTGGCCCAAAGATTTGACGTCGTCTGGGCTACCGAAGGGCACATAACTTATAATGAAAAGTTGAATATAGTAATGACCAGTCGCGATTGTACATAGTTAATGTAGCCGATTTCAATTCGCAAAAAGACCAGGCAAAAATCCAAAAGTAGAAAAACTGTTCCAATGCTGCTGGTAAGAGGCTAATCCGACGTATTTTTTGACGAGAAATCGAATGGTGCAAACCGCGTTGCTCTCCGACCAACACTTTTGGCTGTAGCCACAAATGAATAATCATTGATGTCAAGATCACGTGCCCAGCAACGGCTCTTACTCCATGGAAACCAAGGAAATTTGCAATTTTTCAACAGCTGGAGATGCCTGGCCCAATTGCGCATCTTTTGGCACCTTATTGATGTGGGTCAGTGTTCAATTGTACTTTTTACAGCGGACTGTATCAAGTACCTTTTGTTTTTTTTTATATACAAATGGTGTGGTTTTTCTACACGTAGATAAAGACATTGAGTTTGTCTTCGACTTAGAAGTAAGACAACTGCTGGGTGAGTTAAATGGGCTTGGCCCAAAGATTTGACGTCGTCTGGGCTACCGAAGGGCACATAACTTATAATGAAAAGTTGAATATAGTAATGACCAGTCGCGATTGTACATAGTTAATGTAGCCGATTTCAATTCGCAAAAAGACCAGGCAAAAATCCAAAAGTAGAAAAACTGTTCCAATGCTGCTGGTAAGAGGCTAATCCGACGTATTTTTTGACGAGAAATCGAATGGTGCAAACCGCGTTGCTCTCCGACCAATACTTTTGGCTGTAGCCACAAATGAATAATCATTGATGTCAAGATCACGTGCCCAGCAACGGCTCTTACTCCATGGAAACCAAGGAAATTTGCAATTTTTCAACAGCTGGAGATGCCTGGCCCAATTGCGCATCTTTTGGCACCTTATTGATGTGGGTCAGTGTTCAATTGTACTTTTTACAGCGGACTGTATCAAGTGCCTTGTGTTTTTTTTATATACAAATGGTGTGGTTTTTCTACATGTAGATAAAGACATTGAGTTTGTCTTCGACTTAGAAGTAAGACATTTGCTGGGTGAGTTAAATGGGCTTGGCCCAAAGATTTGACGCCGTCTGGGCTACCGAAGGGCACATAACTTATAATGAAAAGTTGAATATAGTAATGACCAGTCGCGATTGTACATAGTTAATGTAGCCGATTTCAATTTGCAAAAAGACCAGGCAAAAATCCAAAAGTAGAAAAACTGTTCCAATGCTGCTGGTAAGAGGCTAATCCGACGTATTTTTTGACGAGAAATCGAATGGTGCAAACCGCGTTGCTCTCCGACCAATACTTTTGGCTGTAGCCTCAAATGAATAATCATTGATGTCAAGATCACGTGCCCAGCAACGGCTCTTACTCCATGGAAACCAAGGAAATTTGCAATTTTTCAACAGCTGGAGATGCCTGGCCCAATTGCGTATCTTTTGGCACCTTATTGATGTGGGTCAATGTTCAATTGTACTTTTTACAGCGGACTGTATCAAGTACCTTGTGTTTTTTTTATATACAAATGGTGTGGTTTTTCTACATGTAGATAAAGACATTGAGTTTGTCTTGGACTTAGAAGTAAGACATTTGCTGGGTGAGTTAAATGGGCTTGGCCCAAAGATTTGACGTCGTCTGGGCTACCGAAGGGCACATAACTTATAATGAAAAGTTGAATATAGTAATGACCAGTCGCGATTGTACATAGTTAATGTAGCCGATTTCAATTAGCAAAAAGGCCAGGCAAAAATCTAAAAGTGGAAAAACTGTTCCAATGCTGCTGGTAAGAGGCTAATCCGACGTATTTTTTGACGAGAAATCGAATGGTGCAAACCGCGTTGCTCTCCGACCAATACTTTTGGCTGTAGCCACAAATGAATAATCATTGATGTCAAGATCACGTGCCCAGCAACGGCTCTTACTACATGGAAACCAAGGAAATTTGCAATTTTTCAACAGCTGGAGATGCCTGGCCCAATTGCGCATCTTTTGGCACCTTATTGATGTGGGTCAGTGTTCAATTGTACTTTTTACAGCGGACTGTATCAAGTACCTTGTGGTTTTTTTTATATACAAATGGTGTGGTTTTTCTACATGTAGATAAAGACATTGAGTTTGTCTTCGACTTAGAAGTAAGACAACTGCTGGGTGAGTTAAATGGGCTTGGCCCAAAGATTTGACGTCGTCTGGGCTACCGAAGGGCACATAACTTATAATGAAAAGTTGAATATAGTAATGACCAGTCGCGATTGTACATAGTTAATGTAGCCGATTTCAATTCGCAAAAAGACCAGGCAAAAATCCAAAGTAGAAAAACTGTTCCAATGCTGCTGGTAAGAGGCTAATCCGACGTATTTTTTGACGAGAAATCGAATGGTGCAAACCGCGTTGCTCTCCGACCAACACTTTTGGCTGTAGCCACAAATGAATAATCATTGATATCAAGATCACGTGCCCAGCAACGGCTCTTACTCCATGGAAACCAAGGAAATTTGCAATTTTTCAACAGCTGGAGATGCCTGGCCCAATTGCGCATCTTTTGGCACCTTATTGATGTGGGTCAGTGTTCAATTGTACTTTTTACAGCAGACTGTATCAAGTACCTTGTGTTTTTTTTTATATACAAATGGTGTGGTTTTTCTACATGTAGATAAAGACATTGAGTTTGTCTTCGACTTAGAAGTAAGACAACTGCTGGGTGAGTTAAATGGGCTTGGCCCAAAGATTTGACGTCGTCTGGGCTACCGAAGGGCACATAACTTATAATGAAAAGTTGAATATAGTAATGACCAGTCGCGATTGTACATAGTTAATGTAGCCGATTTCAATTCGCAAAAAGACCAGGCAAAAATCCAAAAGTAGAAAAACTGTTCCAATGCTGCTGGTAAGAGGCTAATCCGACGTATTTTTTGACGAGAAATCGAATGGTGCAAACCACGTTGCTCTCCGACCAATACTTTTGGCTGTAGCCACAAATGAATAATCATTGATGTCAAGATCACGTGCCCAGCAACGGCTCTTACTCCATGGAAACCAAGGAAATTTGCAATTTTTCAACAGCTGGAGATGCCTGGCCCAATTGCGCATCTTTTGGCACCTTATTGATGTGGGTCAGTGTTCAATTGTACTTTTTACAGCGGACTGTATCAAGTGCCTTGTGTTTTTTTTATATACAAATGGTGTGGTTTTTCTACATGTAGATAAAGACATTGAGTTTGTCTTGGACTTAGAAGTAAGACATTTGCTGGGTGAGTTAAATGGGCTTGGCCCAAAGATTTGACGTCGTCTGAGGCTACCGAAGGGCACATAACTTATAATGAAAAGTTGAATATAGTAATGACCAGTCGCGATTGTACATAGTTAATGTAGCCGATTTCAATTCGCAAAAAGACCAGGCAAAAATCCAAAAGTAGAAAAACTGTTCCAATGCTGCTGGTAAGAGGCTAATCCGACGTATTTTTTGACGCGAAATCGAATGGTGCAAACCGCGTTGCTCTCCGACCAATACTTTTGGCTGTAGCCACAAATGAATAATCATTGATATCAAGATCACGTGCCCAGCAACGGCTCTTACTCCATGGAAACCAAGGAAATTTGCAATTTTTCAACAGCTGGGTATGCCTGGCCCAATTGCGCATCTTTTGGCACCTTATCGATGTGGGTCAGTGTTAAATTGTACTTTTTACAGCGGACTGTATCAAGTACCTTGTGTTTTTTTTATATACAAATGGTGTGGTTTTTCTACATGTAGATAAAGACATTGAGTTTGTCTTCGACTTAGAAGTAAGACATTTGCTGGGTGAGTTAAATGGGCTTGGCCCAAAGATTTGACGTCGTCTGGGCTACCGAAGGGCACATAACTTATAATGAAAAGTTAAATATAGTAATGACCAGTCGCGATTGTACATAGTTAATGTAGCCGATTTCAATTAGAAAAAATACCAGGCAAAAATCCAAAAGTGGAAAAACTGTTCCAATGCTGCTGGTAAGAGGCTAATCCGACGTATTTTTTGACGAGAAATCGAATGGTGCAAACCACGTTGCTCTCCGACCAATACTTTTGGCTGTAGCCACAAATGAATAATCATCGATGTCAAGATCACGTGCCCAGCAACGGCTCTTACTCCATGGAAACCAAGGAAATTTGCAATTTTTCAACAGCTGGGGATGCCTGGCCCAATTGCGCATCTTTTGGCACCTTATTGATGTGGGTCAGTGTTCAATTGTACTTTTTACAGCAGACTGTATCATGTACCTTGTGTTTTTTTTATATACAAATGGTGTGGTTTTTCTACATGTAGATAAAGACATTGAGTTTGTCTTGGACTTAGAAGTAAGACATTTGCTGGGTGAGTTAAATGGGCTTGGCCCAAAGATTTGACGTCGTCTGGGCTACCGAAGGGCACATAACTTATAATGAAAAGTTGAATATAGTAATGACTAGTCGCGATTGTACATAGTTAATGTAGCCGATTTCAATTAGAAAAAATACCAGGCAAAAATCCAAAAGTGGAAAAACTGTTCCAATGCTGCTGGTAAGAGGCTAATCCGACGTATTTTTTGACGAGAAATCGAATGGTGCAAACCGCGTTGCTCTCCGACCAATACTTTTGGCTGTAGCCACAAATGAATAATCATTGATGTCAAGATCACGTGCCCAGCAACGGCTCTTACTCCATGGAAACCAAGGAAATTTGCAATTTTTCAACAGCTGGAGATGCCTGGCCCAATTGCGCATCTTTTGGCACCTTATTGATGTCGGTCAGTGTTCAATTGTACCTTTTACAGCAGACTTTATCATGTACCTTGTGTTTTTTTTATATACAAATGGTGTGGTTTTTCTACATGTAGATAAAGACATTGAGTTTGTCTTCGACTTAGAAGTAAGTCATTTGCTGGGTGAGTTAAATGGGCTTTGCCCAAAGATTTGACGTCGTCTGGGCTACCGAAGGGCACATAACTTATAATGAAAAGTTGAATATAGTAATGACCAGTCGCGATTGTACATAGTTAATGTAGCCGATTTCAATTAGCAAAAAGACCAGGCAAAAATCCAAAAGTGGAAAAACTGTTCCAATGCTGCTGGTAAGAGACTAATCCGACGTATTTTTTGACGAGAAATCGAATGGTGCAAACCGCGTTGCTCTCCGACCAACACTTTTGGCTGTAGCCACAAATGAATAATCATTGATGTCAAGATCACGTGCCCTGCAACGGCTCTTACTCCATGGAAACCAAGGAAATTTGCAATTTTTCAACAGCTGGAGATGCCTGGCCCAATTGCGCATCTTTTGGCACCTTATTGATGTGGGTCAGTGTTCAATTGTACCTTTTTACAGCGGACTGTATCAAGTACCTTGTGTTTTTTTTTATATACAAATGGTGTGGTTTTTCTACATGTAGATAAAGACATTGAGTTTGTCTTCGACTTAGAAGTAAGACAACTGCTGGGTGAGTTAAATGGGCTTGGCCCAAAGATTTGACGTCGTCTGGGCTACCGAAGGGCACATAACTTATAATGAAAAGTTGAATATAGTAATGACCAGTCGCGATTGTACATAGTTAATGTAGCCGATTTCAATTCGCAAAAAGACCAGGCAAAAATCCAAAAGTAGAAAAACTGTTCCAATGCTGCTGGTAAGAGGCTAATCCGACGTATTTTTTGACGAGAAATCGAATGGTGCAAACCGCGTTGCTCTCCGACCAACACTTTTGGCTGTAGCCACAAATGAATAATCATTGATGTCAAGATCACGTGCCCAGCAACGGCTCTTACTCCATGGAAACCAAGGAAATTTGCAATTTTTCAACAGCTGGAGATGCCTGGCCCAATTGCGCATCTTTTGGCACCTTAATGATGTGGGTCAGTGTTCAATTGTACTTTTTACAGCGGACTGTATCAAGTACCTTTTGTTTTTTTTTATATACAAATGGTGTGGTTTTTCTACACGTAGATAAAGACATTGAGTTTGTCTTCGACTTAGAAGTAAGACAACTGCTGGGTGAGTTAAATGGGCTTGGCCCAAAGATTTGACGTCGTCTGGGCTACCGAAGGGCACATAACTTATAATGAAAAGTTGAATATAGTAATGACCAGTCGCGATTGTACATAGTTAATGTAGCCGATTTCAATTCGCAAAAAGACCAGGCAAAAATCCAAAAGTAGAAAAACTGTTCCAATGCTGCTGGTAAGAGGCTAATCCGACGTATTTTTTGACGAGAAATCGAATGGTGCAAACCGCGTTGCTCTCCGACCAATACTTTTGGCTGTAGCCACAAATGAATAATCATTGATGTCAAGATCACGTGCCCAGCAACGGCTCTTACTCCATGGAAACCAAGGAAATTTGCAATTTTTCAACAGCTGGAGATGCCTGGCCCAATTGCGCATCTTTTGGCACCTTATTGATGTGGGTCAGTGTTCAATTGTACTTTTTACAGCGGACTGTATCAAGTGCCTTGTGTTTTTTTTATATACAAATGGTGTGGTTTTTCTACATGTAGATAAAGACATTGAGTTTGTCTTCGACTTAGAAGTAAGACATTTGCTGTGTGAGTTAAATGGGCTTGGCCCAAAGATTTGACGCCGTCTGGGCTACCGAAGGGCACATAACTTATAATGAAAAGTTGAATATAGTAATGACCAGTCGCGATTGTACATAGTTAATGTAGCCGATTTCAATTTGCAAAAAGACCAGGCAAAAATCCAAAAGTAGAAAAACTGTTCCAATGCTGCTGGTAAGAGGCTAATCCGACGTATTTTTTGACGAGAAATCGAATGGTGCAAACCGCGTTGCTCTCCGACCAATACTTTTGGCTGTAGCCTCAAATGAATAATCATTGATGTCAAGATCACGTGCCCAGCAACGGCTCTTACTCCATGGAAACCAAGGAAATTTGCAATTTTTCAACAGCTGGAGATGCCTGGCCCAATTGCGTATCTTTTGGCACCTTATTGATGTGGGTCAATGTTCAATTGTACTTTTTACAGCGGACTGTATCAAGTACCTTGTGTTTTTTTTATATACAAATGGTGTGGTTTTTCTACATGTAGATAAAGACATTGAGTTTGTCTTGGACTTAGAAGTAAGACATTTGCTGGGTGAGTTAAATGGGCTTGGCCCAAAGATTTGACGTCGTCTGGGCTACCGAAGGGCACATAACTTATAATGAAAAGTTGAATATAGTAATGACCAGTCGCGATTGTACATAGTTAATGTAGCCGATTTCAATTAGCAAAAAGGCCAGGCAAAAATCCAAAAGTGGAAAAACTGTTCCAATGCTGCTGGTAAGAGGCTAATCCGACGTATTTTTTGACGAGAAATCGAATGGTGCAAACCGCGTTGCTCTCCGACCAATACTTTTGGCTGTAGCCACAAATGAATAATCATTGATGTCAAGATCACGTGCCCAGCAACGGCTCTTACTACATGGAAACCAAGGAAATTTGCAATTTTTCAACAGCTGGAGATGCCTGGCCCAATTGCGCATCTTTTGGCACCTTATTGATGTGGGTCAGTGTTCAATTGTACTTTTTACAGCAGACTGTATCATGTACCTTGTGTTTTTTTTATATACAAATGGTGTGGTTTTTCTACATGTAGATAAAGACATTGAGTTTGTTTTCGACTTAGAAGTAAGACATTTGCTGGGTGAGTTAAATGGGCTTGGCCCGAAGATTTGACGTCGTCTGGGCTACCGAAGGGCACATAACTTATAATGAAAAGTTAAATATAGTAATGACCAGTCGCGATTGTACATAGTTAATGTAGCCGATTTCAATTAGCAAAAAGACCAGGTAAAAATCCAAAAGTGGAAAAACTGTTCCAATGCTGCTGGTAAGAGGCTAATCCGACGTATTTTTTGACGAGAAATCGAATGGTGCAAACCGCGTTGCTCTCCGACCAATACTTTTGGCTGTAGCCACAAATGAATAATCATTGATGTCAAGATCACGTGCCCAGCAACGGCTCTTACTCCATGGAAACCAAGGAAATTTGCAATTTTTCAACAGCTGGAGATGCCTGGCCCAATTGCGCATCTTTTGGCACCTTATTGATGTGGGTCAGTGTTCAATTGTACTTTTTACAGCGGACTGTATCAAGTACCTTGTGTTTTTTTTATATACAAATGGTGTGGTTTTTCTACATGTAGATAAAGACATTGAGTTTGTCTTCGACTTAGAAGTAAGACATTTGCTGGGTGAGTTAAATGGGCTTGGCCCAAAGATTTGACGTCGTCTGGGCTACCGAAGGGCACATAACTTATAATGAAAAGTTGAATATAGTAATGACCAGTCGCGATTGTACATAGTTAATGTAGCCGATTTCAATTAGAAAAAATACCAGGCAAAAATCCAAAAGTAGAAAAACTGTTCCAATGCTGCTGGTAAGAGGCTAATCCGACGTATTTTTTGACGAGAAATCGAATGGTGCAAACCGCGTTGCTCTCCGACCAATACTTTTGGCTGTAGCCACAAATGAATAATCATTGATATCAAGATCACGTGCCCAGCAACGGCTCTTACTCCATGGAAACCAAGGAAATTTGCAATTTTTCAACAGCTGGGGATGCCTGGCCCAATTGCGCATCTTTTGGCACCTTATTGATGTGGGTCAGTGTTCAATTGTACTTTTTACAGCGGACTGTATCAAGTACCTTGTGTTTTTTTTATATACAAATGGTGTGGTTTTTCTACATGTAGATAAAGACATTGAGTTTGTCTTCGACTTAGAAGTAAGACATTTGCTGGGTGAGTTAAATGGGCTTGGCCCAAAGATTTGACGTCGTCTGGGCTACCGAAGGGCACATAACTTATAATGAAAAGTTGAATATAGTAATGACCAGTCGCGATTGTACATAGTTAATGTAGCCGATTTCAATTAGAAAAAATACCAGGCAAAAATCCAAAAGTAGAAAAACTGTTCCAATGCTGCTGGTAAGAGGCTAATCCGACGTATTTTTTGACGACAAAATCGAATGGTGCAAACCGCGTTGCTCTCCGACCAATACTTTGGCTGTAGCCACAAATGAATAATCATTGATATCAAGATCACGTGCCCAGCAACGGCTCTTACTCCATGGAAACCAAGGAAATTTGCAATTTTTCAACAGCTGGGGATGCCTGGCCCAATTGCGCATCTTTTGGCACCTTATTGATGTGGGTCAGTGTTCAATTGTACTTTTTACAGCAGACTGTATCATGTACCTTGTGTTTTTTTTATATACAAATGGTGTGGTTTTTCTACATGTAGATAAAGACATTGAGTTTGTCTTCGACTTAGAAGTAAGACATTTGCTGGGTGAGTTAAATGGGCTTGGCCCAAAGATTTGACGTCGTCTGGGCTACCGAAGGGCACATAACTTATAATGAAAAGTTGAATATAGTAATGACCAGTCGCGATTGTACATAGTTAATGTAGCCGATTTCAATTAGAAAAAATACCAGGCAAAAATCCAAAAGTGGAAAAACTGTTCCAATGCTGCTGGTAAGAGGCTAATCCGACGTATTTTTTGACGAGAAATCGAATGGTGCAAACCGCGTTGCTCTCCGACCAATACTTTTGGCTGTAGCCACAAATGAATAATTATTGATGTCAAGATCACGTGCCCAGCAACGGCTCTTACTCCATGGAAACCAAGGAAATTTGCAATTTTTCAACAGCTGGAGATGCCTGGCCCAATTGCGCATCTTTTGGCACCTTATTGATGTGGGTCAGTGTTCAATTGTACTTTTTACAGCAGACTTTATCATGTACCTTGTGTTTTTTTTATATACAAATGGTGTGGTTTTTCTACATGTAGATAAAGGCATTGAGTTTGTCTTCGACTTAGAAGTAAGACATTTGCTGGGTGAGTTAAATGGGCTTGGCCCAAAGATTTGACGTCGTCTGGGCTACCGAAGGGCACATAACTTATAATGAAAAGTTGAATATAGTAATGACCAGTCGCGATTGTACATAGTTAATGTAGCCGATTTCAATTAGCAAAAAGGCCAGGCAAAAATCCAAAAGTGGAAAAACTGTTCCAATGCTGCTGGTAAGAGGCTAATCCGACGTATTTTTTGACGAGAAATCGAATGGTGCAAACCGCGTTGCTCTCCGACCAATACTTTTGGCTGTAGCCACAAATGAATAATCATTGATGTCAAGATCACGTGCCCAGCAACGGCTCTTACTACATGGAAACCAAGGAAATTTGCAATTTTTCAACAGCTGGAGATGCCTGGCCCAATTGCGCATCTTTTGGCACCTTATTGATGTGGGTCAGTGTTCAATTGTACTTTTTACAGCAGACTGTATCATGTACCTTGTGTTTTTTTTATATACAAATGGTGTGGTTTTTCTACATGTAGATAAAGACATTGAGTTTGTTTTCGACTTAGAAGTAAGACATTTGCTGGGTGAGTTAAATGGGCTTGGCCCGAAGATTTGACGTCGTCTGGGCTACCGAAGGGCACATAACTTATAATGAAAAGTTAAATATAGTAATGACCAGTCGCGATTGTACATAGTTAATGTAGCCGATTTCAATTAGCAAAAAGACCAGGTAAAAATCCAAAAGTGGAAAAACTGTTCCAATGCTGCTGGTAAGAGGCTAATCCGACGTATTTTTTGACGAGAAATCGAATGGTGCAAACCGCGTTGCTCTCCGACCAATACTTTTGGCTGTAGCCACAAATGAATAATCATTGATGTCAAGATCACGTGCCCAGCAACGGCTCTTACTACATGGAAACCAAGGAAATTTGCAATTTTTCAACAGCTGGAGATGCCTGGCCCAATTGCGCATCTTTTGGCACCTTATTGATGTGGGTCAGTGTTCAATTGTACTTTTTACAGCAGACTGTATCATGTACCTTGTGTTTTTTTTATATACAAATGGTGTGGTTTTTCTACATGTAGATAAAGACATTGAGTTTGTTTTCGACTTAGAAGTAAGACATTTGCTGGGTGAGTTAAATGGGCTTGGCCCGAAGATTTGACGTCGTCTGGGCTACCGAAGGGCACATAACTTATAATGAAAAGTTAAATATAGTAATGACCAGTCGCGATTGTACATAGTTAATGTAGCCGATTTCAATTAGCAAAAAGACCAGGTAAAAATCCAAAAGTGGAAAAACTGTTCCAATGCTGCTGGTAAGAGGCTAATCCGACGTATTTTTTGACGAGAAATCGAATGGTGCAAACCGCGTTGCTCTCCGACCAATACTTTTGGCTGTAGCCACAAATGAATAATCATTGATGTCATAATCACGTGCCCAGCAACGGCTCTTACTCCATGGAAACCAAGGAAATTTGCAATTTTTCAACAGCTGGAGATGCCTGGCCCAATTGCGCATCTTTTGGCACCTTATTGATGTGGGTCAGTGTTCAATTGTACTTTTTACAGCGGACTGTATCAAGTACCTTGTGTTTTTTTTATATACAAATGGTGTGGTTTTTCTACATGTAGATAAAGACATTGAGTTTGTCTTCGACTTAGAAGTAAGACATTTGCTGGGTGAGTTAAATGGGCTTGGCCCAAAGATTTGACGTCGTCTGGGCTACCGAAGGGCACATAACTTATAATGAAAAGTTGAATATAGTAATGACCAGTCGCGATTGTACATAGTTAATGTAGCCGATTTCAATTAGAAAAAATACCAGGCAAAAATCCAAAAGTAGAAAAACTGTTCCAATGCTGCTGGTAAGAGGCTAATCCGACGTATTTTTTGACGAGAAATCGAATGGTGGAAACCGCGTTGCTCTCCGACCAATACTTTTGGCTGTAGCCACAAATGAATAATCATTGATATCAAGATCACGTGCCCAGCAACGGCTCTTACTCCATGGAAACCAAGGAAATTTGCAATTTTTCAACAGCTGGGGATGCCTGGCCCAATTGCGCATCTTTTGGCACCTTATTGATGTGGGTCAGTGTTCAATTGTACTTTTTACAGCGGACTGTATCAAGTACCTTGTGTTTTTTTTATATACAAATGGTGTGGTTTTTCTACATGTAGATAAAGACATTGAGTTTGTCTTCGACTTAGAAGTAAGACATTTGCTGGGTGAGTTAAATGGGCTTGGCCCAAAGATTTGACGTCGTCTGGGCTACCGAAGGGCACATAACTTATAATGAAAAGTTGAATATAGTAATGGACTAGTCGCGATTGTACATAGTTAATGTAGCCGATTTCAATTAGAAAAAATACCAGGCAAAAATCCAAAAGTGGAAAAACTGTTCCAATGCTGCTGGTAAGAGGCTAATCCGACGTATTTTTTGACGAGAAATCGAATGGTGCAAACCGCGTTGCTCTCCGACCAATACTTTTGGCTGTAGCCACAAATGAATAATCATTGATGTCAAGATCACGTGCCCAGCAACGGCTCTTACTCCATGGAAACCAAGGAAATTTGCAATTTTTCAACAGCTGGAGATGCCTGGCCCAATTGCGCATCTTTTGGCACCTTATTGATGTCGGTCAGTGTTCAATTGTACCTTTTACAGCAGACTTTATCATGTACCTTGTGTTTTTTTTATATACAAATGGTGTGGTTTTTCTACATGTAGATAAAGACATTGAGTTTGTCTTCGACTTAGAAGTAAGTCATTTGCTGGGTGAGTTAAATGGGCTTTGCCCAAAGATTTGACGTCGTCTGGGCTACCGAAGGGCACATAACTTATAATGAAAAGTTGAATATAGTAATGACCAGTCGCGATTGTACATAGTTAATGTAGCCGATTTCAATTAGCAAAAAGACCAGGCAAAAATCCAAAAGTGGAAAAACTGTTCCAATGCTGCTGGTAAGAGACTAATCCGACGTATTTTTTGACGAGAAATCGAATGGTGCAAACCGCGTTGCTCTCCGACCAACACTTTTGGCTGTAGCCACAAATGAATAATCATTGATGTCAAGATCACGTGCCCAGCAACGGCTCTTACTCCATGGAAACCAAGGAAATTTGCAATTTTTCAACAGCTGGAGATGCCTGGCCCAATTGCGCATCTTTTGGCACCTTATTGATGTGGGTCAGTGTTCAATTGTACCTTTTTACAGCGGACTGTATCAAGTACCTTGTGTTTTTTTTTATATACAAATGGTGTGGTTTTTCTACATGTAGATAAAGACATTGAGTTTGTCTTCGACTTAGAAGTAAGACAACTGCTGGGTGAGTTAAATGGGCTTGGCCCAAAGATTTGACGTCGTCTGGGCTACCGAAGGGCACATAACTTATAATGAAAAGTTGAATATAGTAATGACCAGTCGCGATTGTACATAGTTAATGTAGCCGATTTCAATTAGAAAAAATACCAGGCAAAAATCCAAAAGTAGAAAAACTGTTCCAATGCTGCTGGTAAGAGGCTAATCCGACGTATTTTTTGACGACAAAATCGAATGGTGCAAACCGCGTTGCTCTCCGACCAATACTTTTGCTGTAGCCACAAATGAATAATCATTGATATCAAGATCACGTGCCCAGCAACGGCTCTTACTCCATGGAAACCAAGGAAATTTGCAATTTTTCAACAGCTGGGGATGCCTGGCCCAATTGCGCATCTTTTGGCACCTTATTGATGTGGGTCAGTGTTCAATTGTACTTTTTACAGCAGACTGTATCATGTACCTTGTGTTTTTTTTATATACAAATGGTGTGGTTTTTCTACATGTAGATAAAGACATTGAGTTTGTCTTGGACTTAGAAGTAAGACATTTGCTGGGTGAGTTAAATGGGCTTGGCCCAAAGATTTGACGTCGTCTGGGCTACCGAAGGGCACATAACTTATAATGAAAAGTTGAATATAGTAATGACCAGTCGCGATTGTACATAGTTAATGTAGCCGATTTCAATTAGAAAAAATACCAGGCAAAAATCCAAAAGTGGAAAAAACTGTTCCAATGCTGCTGGTAAGAGGCTAATCCGACGTATTTTTTGACGAGAAATCGAATGGTGCAAACCGCGTTGCTCTCCGACCAATACTTTTGGCTGTAGCCACAAATGAATAATTATTGATGTCAAGATCACGTGCCCAGCAACGGCTCTTACTCCATGGAAACCAAGGAAATTTTGCAATTTTTCAACAGCTGGAGATGCCTGGCCCAATTGCGCATCTTTTGGCACCTTATTGATGTGGGTCAGTGTTCAATTGTACTTTTTACAGCAGACTTTATCATGTACCTTGTGTTTTTTTTTATATACAAATGGTGTGGTTTTTCTACATGTAGATAAAGGCATTGAGTTTGTCTTCGACTTAGAAGTAAGACATTTGCTGGGTGAGTTAAATGGGCTTGGCCCAAAGATTTGACGTCGTCTGGGCTACCGAAGGGCACATAACTTATAATGAAAAGTTGAATATAGTAATGACCAGTCGCGATTGTACATAGTTAATGTAGCCGATTTCAATTAGCAAAAAGACCAGGTAAAAATCCAAAAGTGGAAAAACTGTTCCAATGCTGCTGGTAAGAGGCTAATCCGACGTATTTTTTGACGAGAAATCGAATGGTGCAAACCGCGTTGCTCTCCGACCAATACTTTTGGCTGTAGCCACAAATGAATAATCATTGATATCAAGATCACGTGCCCAGCAACGGCTCTTACTCCATGGAAACCAAGGAAATTTGCAATTTTTCAACAGCTGGAGATGCCTGGCCCAATTGCGCATCTTTTGGCACCTTATTGATGTGGGTCAGTGTTCAATTGTACTTTTTACAGCGGACTGTATCAAGTACCTTGTGTTTTTTTTATATACAAATGGTGTGGTTTTTCTACATGTAGATAAAGACATTGAGTTTGTCTTCGACTTAGAAGTAAGACAACTGCTGGGTGAGTTAAATGGGCTTGGCCCAAAGATTTGACGTCGTCTGGGCTACCGAAGGGCACATAACTTATAATGAAAAGTTGAATATAGTAATGACCAGTCGCGATTGTACATAGTTAATGTGGCCGATTTCAATTAGCAAAAAGACCAGGCAAAAATCCAAAAGTGGAAAAACTGTTCCAATGCTGCTGGTAAGAGACTAATCCGACGTATTGTTTGACGAGAAATCGAATGGTGCAAACCGCGTTGCTCTCCGACCAACACTTTTGGCTGTAGCCACAAATGAATAATCATTGATGTCAAGATCACGTGCCCAGCAACGGCTCTTACTCCATGGAAACCAAGGAAATTTGCAATTTTTCAACAGCTGGAGATGCCTGGCCCAATTGCGCATCTTTTGGCACCTTATTGATGTGGGTCAGTGTTCAATTGTACTTTTTACAGCGGACTGTATCAAGTAACCTTGTGTTTTTTTTTATATACAAATGGTGTGGTTTTTCTACATGTAGATAAAGACATTGAGTTTGTCTTCGACTTAGAAGTAAGACAACTGCTGGGTGAGTTAAATGGGCTTGACCCAAAGATTTGACGTCGTCTGGGCTACCGAAGGGCACATAACTTATAATGAAAAGTTGAATATAGTAATGACCAGTCGCGATTGTACATAGTTAATGTAGCCGATTTCAATTCGCAAAAAGACCAGGCAAAAATCCAAAAGTAGAAAAACTGTTCCAATGCTGCTGGTAAGAGGCTAATCCGACGTATTTTTTGACGAGAAATCGAATGGTGCAAACCGCGTTGCTCTCCGACCAACACTTTTGGCTGTAGCCACAAATGAATAATCATTGATATCAAGATTACGTGCCCAGCAACGGCTCTTACTCCATGGAAACCAAGGAAATTTGCAATGTTTCAACAGCTGGAGATGCCTGGCCCAATTGCGCATCTTTTGGCACCTTATTGATGTGGGTCAGTGTTCAATTGTACTTTTTACAGCAGACTGTATCAAGTACCTTGTGTTTTTTTTTATATACAAATGGTGTGGTTTTTCTACATGTAGATAAAGACATTGAGTTTGTCTTCGACTTAGAAGTAAGACAACTGCTGGGTGAGTTAAATGGGCTTGGCCCAAAGATTTGACGTCGTCTGGGCTACCGAAGGGCACATAACTTATAATGAAAAGTTGAATATAGTAATGACCAGTCGCGATTGTACATAGTTAATGTAGCCGATTTCAATTCGCAAAAAGACCAGGCAAAAATCCAAAAGTAGAAAAACTGTTCCAATGCTGCTGGTAAGAGGCTAATCCGACGTATTTTTTGACGAGAAATCGAATGGTGCAAACCACGTTGCTCTCCGACCAATACTTTTGGCTGTAGCCACAAATGAATAATCATTGATGTCAAGATCACGTGCCCAGCAACGGCTCTTACTCCATGGAAACCAAGGAAATTTGCAATTTTTCAACAGCTGGAGATGCCTGGCCCAATTGCGCATCTTTTGGCACCTTATTGATGTGGGTCAGTGTTCAATTGTACTTTTTACAGCGGACTGTATCAAGTGCCTTGTGTTTTTTTTATATACAAATGGTGTGGTTTTTCTACATGTAGATAAAGACATTGAGTTTGTCTTGGACTTAGAAGTAAGACATTTGCTGGGTGAGTTAAATGGGCTTGGCCCAAAGATTTGACGTCGTCTGAGGCTACCGAAGGGCACATAACTTATAATGAAAAGTTGAATATAGTAATGACCAGTCGCGATTGTACATAGTTAATGTAGCCGATTTCAATTCGCAAAAAGACCAGGCAAAAATCCAAAAGTAGAAAAACTGTTCCAATGCTGCTGGTAAGAGGCTAATCCGACGTATTTTTTGACGAGAAATCGAATGGTGCAAACCGCGTTGCTCTCCGACCAATACTTTTGGCTGTAGCCACAAATGAATAATCATTGATATCAAGATCACGTGCCCAGCAACGGCTCTTACTCCATGGAAACCAAGGAAATTTGCAATTTTTCAACAGCTGGGGATGCCTGGCCCAATTGCGCATCTTTTGGCACCTTATTGATGTGGGTCAGTGTTAAATTGTACTTTTTACAGCGGACTGTATCAAGTACCTTGTGTTTTTTTTATATACAAATGGTGTGGTTTTTCTACATGTAGATAAAGACATTGAGTTTGTCTTCGACTTAGAAGTAAGACATTTGCTGGGTGAGTTAAATGGGCTTGGCCCAAAGATTTGACGTCGTCTGGGCTACCGAAGGGCACATAACTTATAATGAAAAGTTAAATATAGTAATGACCAGTCGCGATTGTACATAGTTAATGTAGCCGATTTCAATTAGAAAAAATACCAGGCAAAAATCCAAAAGTGGAAAAACTGTTCCAATGCTGCTGGTAAGAGGCTAATCCGACGTATTTTTTGACGAGAAATCGAATGGTGCAAACCACGTTGCTCTCCGACCAATACTTTTGGCTGTAGCCACAAATGAATAATCATCGATGTCAAGATCACGTGCCCAGCAACGGCTCTTACTCCATGGAAACCAAGGAAATTTGCAATTTTTCAACAGCTGGAGATGCCTGGCCCAATTGCGCATCTTTTGGCACCTTATTGATGTGGGTCAGTGTTCAATTGTACTTTTTACAGCAGACTGTATCATGTACCTTGTGTTTTTTTTATATACAAATGGTGTGGTTTTTCTACATGTAGATAAAGACATTGAGTTTGTCTTGGACTTAGAAGTAAGACATTTGCTGGGTGAGTTAAATGGGCTTGGCCCAAAGATTTGACGTCGTCTGGGCTACCGAAGGGCACATAACTTATAATGAAAAGTTGAATATAGTAATGACTAGTCGCGATTGTACATAGTTAATGTAGCCGATTTCAATTAGAAAAAATACCAGGCAAAAATCCAAAAGTGGAAAAACTGTTCCAATGCTGCTGGTAAGAGGCTAATCCGACGTATTTTTTGACGAGAAATCGAATGGTGCAAACCGCGTTGCTCTCCGACCAATACTTTTGGCTGTAGCCACAAATGAATAATCATTGATGTCAAGATCACGTGCCCAGCAACGGCTCTTACTCCATGGAAACCAAGGAAATTTGCAATTTTTCAACAGCTGGAGATGCCTGGCCCAATTGCGCATCTTTTGGCACCTTATTGATGTGGGTCAGTGTTCAATTGTACCTTTTACAGCAGACTTTATCATGTACCTTGTGTTTTTTTTATATACAAATGGTGTGGTTTTTCTACATGTAGATAAAGACATTGAGTTTGTCTTCGACTTAGAAGTAAGTCATTTGCTGGGTGAGTTAAATGGGCTTTGCCCAAAGATTTGACGTCGTCTGGGCTACCGAAGGGCACATAACTTATAATGAAAAGTTGAATATAGTAATGACCAGTCGCGATTGTACATAGTTAATGTAGCCGATTTCAATTAGCAAAAAGACCAGGCAAAAATCCAAAAGTGGAAAAACTGTTCCAATGCTGCTGGTAAGAGGCTAATCCGACGTATTTTTTGACGAGAAATCGAATGGTGCAAACCGCGTTGCTCTCCGACCAACACTTTTGGCTGTAGCCACAAATGAATAATCATTGATGTCAAGATCACGTGCCCAGCAACGGCTCTTACTCCATGGAAACCAAGGAAATTTGCAATTTTTCAACAGCTGGAGATGCCTGGCCCAATTGCGCATCTTTTGGCACCTTATTGATGTGGGTCAGTGTTCAATTGTACTTTTTACAGCGGACTGTATCAAGTACCTTGTGTTTTTTTTTATATACAAATGGTGTGGTTTTTCTACATGTAGATAAAGACATTGAGTTTGTCTTCGACTTAGAAGTAAGACAACTGCTGGGTGAGTTAAATGGGCTTGGCCCAAAGATTTGACGTCGTCTGGGCTACCGAAGGGCACATAACTTATAATGAAAAGTTGAATATAGTAATGACCAGTCGCGATTGTACATAGTTAATGTAGCCGATTTCAATTCGCAAAAAGACCAGGCAAAAATCCAAAAGTAGAAAAACTGTTCCAATGCTGCTGGTAAGAGGCTAATCCGACGTATTTTTTGACGAGAAATCGAATGGTGCAAACCGCGTTGCTCTCCGACCAACACTTTTGGCTGTAGCCACAAATGAATAATCATTGATGTCAAGATCACGTGCCCAGCAACGGCTCTTACTCCATGGAAACCAAGGAAATTTGCAATTTTTCAACAGCTGGAGATGCCTGGCCCGATTGCGCATCTTTTGGCACCTTATTGATGTGGGTCAGTGTTCAATTGTATTTTTTACAGCGGACTGTATCAAGTACCTTTTGTTTTTTTTTATATACAAATGGTGTGGTTTTTCTACACGTAGATAAAGACATTGAGTTTGTCTTCGACTTAGAAGTAAGACAACTGCTGGGTGAGTTAAATGGGCTTGGCCCAAAGATTTGACGTCGTCTGGGCTACCGAAGGGCACATAACTTATAATGAAAAGTTGAATATAGTAATGACCAGTCGCGATTGTACATAGTTAATGTAGCCGATTTCAATTCGCAAAAAGACCAGGCAAAAATCCAAAAGTAGAAAAACTGTTCCAATGCTGCTGGTAAGAGGCTAATCCGACGTATTTTTTGACGAGAAATCGAATGGTGCAAACCACGTTGCTCTCCGACCAATACTTTTGGCTGTAGCCACAAATGAATAATCATTGATGTCAAGATCACGTGCCCAGCAACGGCTCTTACTCCATGGAAACCAAGGAAATTTGCAATTTTTCAACAGCTGGAGATGCCTGGCCCAATTGCGCATCTTTTGGCACCTTATTGATGTGGGTCAGTGTTCAATTGTACTTTTTACAGCGGACTGTATCAAGTGCCTTGTGTTTTTTTTATATACAAATGGTGTGGTTTTTCTACATGTAGATAAAGACATTGAGTTTGTCTTCGACTTAGAAGTAAGACATTTGCTGGGTGAGTTAAATGGGCTTGGCCCAAAGATTTGACGCCGTCTGGGCTACCGAAGGGCACATAACTTATAATGAAAAGTTGAATATAGTAATGACCAGTCGCGATTGTACATAGTTAATGTAGCCGATTTCAATTCGCAAAAAGACCAGGCAAAAATCCAAAAGTAGAAAAACTGTTCCAATGCTGCTGGTAAGAGGCTAATCCGACGTATTTTTTGACGAGAAATCGAATGGTGCAAACCGCGTTGCTCTCCGACCAATACTTTTGGCTGTAGCCACAAATGAATAATCATTGATGTCAAGATCACGTGCCCAGCAACGGCTCTTACTCCATGGAAACCAAGGAAATTTGCAATTTTTCAACAGCTGGAGATGCCTGGCCCAATTGCGTATCTTTTGGCACCTTATTGATGTGGGTCAATGTTCAATTGTACTTTTTACAGCGGACTGTATCAAGTACCTTGTGTTTTTTTTATATACAAATGGTGTGGTTTTTCTACATGTAGATAAAGACATTGAGTTTGTCTTCGACTTAGAAGTAAGACATTTGCTGGGTGAGTTAAATGGGCTTGGCCCAAAGATTTGACGTCGTCTGGGCTACCGAAGGGCACATAACTTATAATGAAAAGTTGAATATAGTAATGACCAGTCGCGATTGTACATAGTTAATGTAGCCGATTTCAATTAGCAAAAAGGCCAGGCAAAAATCTAAAAGTGGAAAAACTGTTCCAATGCTGCTGGTAGGAGGCTAATCCGACGTATTTTTTGACGAGAAATCGAATGGTGCAAACCGCGTTGCTCTCCGACCAATACTTTTGGCTGTAGCCACAAATGAATAATCATTGATGTCAAGATCACGTGCCCAGCAACGGCTCTTACTACATGGAAACCAAGGAAATTTGCAATTTTTCAACAGCTGGAGATGCCTGGCCCAATTGCGCCTATTTTGGCACCTTATTGATGTGGGTCAGTGTTCAATTGTACTTTTTACAGCAGACTGTATCATGTACCTTGTGTTTTTTTTATATACAAATGGTGTGGTTTTTCTACATGTAGATAAAGACATTGAGTTTGTCTTCGACTTAGAAGTAAGACATTTGCTGGGTGAGTTAAATGGGCTTGGCCCGAAGATTTGACGTCGTCTAGGCTACCGAAGGGCACATAACTTATAATGAAAAGTTAAATATAGTAATGACCAGTCGCGATTGTACATAGTTAATGTAGCCGATTTCAATTAGCAAAAAGACCAGGTAAAAATCCAAAAGTGGAAAAACTGTTCCAATGCTGCTGGTAAGAGGCTAATCCGACGTATTTTTTGACGAGAAATCGAATGGTGCAAACCGCGTTGCTCTCCGACCAATACTTTTGGCTGTAGCCACAAATGAATAATCATTGATGTCAAGATCACGTGCCCAGCAACGGCTCTTAGTCCATGGAAACCAAGGAAATTTGCAATTTTTCAACAGCTGGAGATGCCTGGCCCAATTGCGCATCTTTTGGCACCTTATTGATGTGGGTCAGTGTTCAATTGTACTTTTTACAGCGGACTGTATCAAGTACCTTGTGTTTTTTTTATATACAAATGGTGTGGTTTTTCTACATGTAGATAAAGACATTGAGTTTGTCTTCGACTTAGAAGTAAGACATTTGCTGGGTGAGTTAAATGGGCTTGGCCCAAAGATTTGACGTCGTCTGGGCTACCGAAGGGCACATAACTTATAATGAAAAGTTGAATATAGTAATGACCAGTCGCGATTGTACATAGTTAATGTAGCCGATTTCAATTAGAAAAAATACCAGGCAAAAATCCAAAAGTAGAAAAACTGTTCCAATGCTGCTGGTAAGAGGCTAATCCGACGTATTTTTTGACGAGAAATCGAATGGTGCAAACCGCGTTGCTCTCCGACCAATACTTTTGGCTGTAGCCACAAATGAATAATCATTGATATCAAGATCACGTGCCCAGCAACGGCTCTTACTCCATGGAAACCAAGGAAATTTGCAATTTTTCAACAGCTGGGGATGCCTGGCCCAATTCCGCATCTTTTGGCACCTTATTGATGTGGGTCAGTGTTCAATTGTACTTTTTACAGCAGACTGTATCATGTACCTTGTGTTTTTTTTATATACAAATGGTGTGGTTTTTCTACACGTAGATAAAGACATTGAGTTTGTCTTGGACTTAGAAGTAAGACATTTGCTGGGTGAGTTAAATGGGCTTGGCCCAAAGATTTGACGTCGTCTGGGCTACCGAAGGGCACATAACTTATAATGAAAAGTTGAATATAGTAATGACCAGTCGCGATTGTACATAGTTAATGTAGCCGATTTCAATTAGCAAAAAGACCAGGTAAAAATCCAAAAGTGGAAAAACTGTTCCAATGCTGCTGGTAAGAGGCTAATCCGACGTATTTTTTGACGAGAAATCGAATGGTGCAAACCGCGTTGCTCTCCGACCAATACTTTTGGCTGTAGCCACAAATGAATAATCATTGATATCAAGATCACGTGCCCAGCAACGGCTCTTACTCCATGGAAACCAAGGAAATTTGCAATTTTTCAACAGCTGGAGATGCCTGGCCCAATTGCGCATCTTTTGGCACCTTATTGATGTGGGTCAGTGTTCAATTGTACTTTTTACAGCGGACTGTATCAAGTACCTTGTGTTTTTTTTATATACAAATGGTGTGGTTTTTCTACATGTAGATAAAGACATTGAGTTTGTCTTGGACTTAGAAGTAAGACAACTGCTGGGTGAGTTAAATGGGGTTGGCCCAAAGATTTGACGTCGTCTGGGCTACCGAAGGGCACATAACTTATAATGAAAAGTTGAATATAGTAATGACCAGTCGCGATTGTACATAGTTAATGTGGCCGATTTCAATTAGCAAAAAGACCAGGCAAAAATCCAAAAGTAGAAAAACTGTTCCAATGCTGCTGGTAAGAGGCTAATCCGACGTATTTTTTGACGAGAAATCGAATGGTGCAAACCGCGTTGCTGTCCGACCAATACTTTTGGCTGTAGCCACAAATGAATAATAATTGATGTCAAGATCACGTGCCCAGCAACGGCTCTTACTCCATGGAAACCAAGGAAATTTGCAATTTTTCAACAGCTGGAGATGCCTGGCCCAATTGCGCATCTTTTGGCACCTTATTGATGTGGGTCAGTGTTCAATTGTACTTTTTACAGCGGACTGTATCAAGTACCTTTTTTTTTTTATATATACAAATGGTGTGGTTTTTCTACATGTAGATAAAGACATTGAGTTTGTCTTCGACTTAGAAGTAAGACAACTGCTGGGTGAGTTAAATGGGCTTGGCCCAAAGATTTGACGTCGTCTGGGCTACCGAAGGGCACATAACTTATAATGAAAAGTTGAATATAGTAATGACCAGTCGCGATTGTACATAGTTAATGTAGCCGATTTCAATTCGCAAAAAGACCAGGCAAAAATCCAAAAGTAGAAAAACTGTTCCAATGCTGCTGGTAAGAGGCTAATCCGACGTATTTTTTGACGAGAAATCGAATGGTGCAAACCGCGTTGCTCTCCGACCAACACTTTTGGCTGTAGCCACAAATGAATAATCATTGATATCAAGATCACGTGCCCAGCAACGGCTCTTACTCCATGGAAACCAAGGAAATTTGCAATTTTTCAACAGCTGGAGATGCCTGGCCCAATTGCGCATCTTTTGGCACCTTATTGATGTGGGTCAGTGTTCAATTGTACTTTTTACAGCGGACTGTATCAAGTGCCTTGTGTTTTTTTTATATACAAATGGTGTGGTTTTTCTACATGTAGATAAAGACATTGAGTTTGTCTTCGACTTAGAAGTAAGACATTTGCTGGGTGAGTTAAATGGGCTTGGCCCAAAGATTTGACGTCGTCTGGGCTACCGAAGGGCACATAACTTATAATGAAAAGTTGAATATAGTAATGACCAGTCGCGATTGTACATAGTTAATGTAGCCGATTTCAATTAGCAAAAAGACCAGGCAAAAATCCAAAAGTAGAAAAACTGTTCCAATGCTGCTGGTAAGAGGCTAATCCGACGTATTTTTTGACGAGAAATCGAATGGTGCAAACCGCGTTGCTCTCCGACCAATACTTTTGGCTGTAGCCACAAATGAATAATCATTGATATCAAGATCACGTGCCCAGCAACGGCTCTTACTCCATGGAAACCAAGGAAATTTGCAATTTTTCAACAGCTGGAGATGCCTGGCCCAATTGCGCATCTTTTGGCACCTTATTGATGTGGGTCAGTGTTCAATTGTACTTTTTACAGCGGACTGTATCAAGTACCTTGTGTTTTTTTTATATACAAATGGTGTGGTTTTTCTACATGTAGATAAAGACATTGAGTTTGTCTTCGACTTAGAAGTAAGACATTTGCTGGGTGAGTTAAATGGGCTTGGCCCGAAGATTTGACGTCGTCTGGGCTACCGAAGGGCACATAACTTATAATGAAAAGTTGAATATAGTAATGACCAGTCGCGATTGTACATAGTTAATGTAGCCGATTTCAATTAGAAAAAATACCAGGTAAAAATCCAAAAGTGGAAAAACTGTTCCAATGCTGCTGGTAAGAGAATAATCCGACGTATTTTTTGACGAGAAATCCAATGGTGCAAACCGCGTTGCTCTCCGACCAATACTTTTGGCTGTAGCCACAAATGAATAATCATTGATGTCAAGATCACGTGCCCAGCAACGGCTCTTACTCCATGGAAACCAAGGAAATTTGCAATTTTTCAACAGCTGCCGATGCCTGGCCCAATTCCGCAACTTTTGGCACCTTAATGATGTGGGTCAGTGTTCAATTGTACTTTTTACAGCAGACTGTATCCAGTACCTTGTGTTTTTTATGTACAAATGGTGTGGTTTTTGTACACGTAGATAAAGACATTGAGATTGTCTTGGACTTAGAAGTAAGACAACTGCTGGGTGAGTTAAATGGGCTTGGCCCAAAGATTTGACGTCTTCTGGGCAACCGAAGGGCACATAACTAATAGTCAAAAGTTGAATATGGTAATGACCAGTCGCGATGGTACATAGTACAGTGTAGCCGATTTCAATTAACAAAAAGACCAGGCAAAAATGCAAAAGTGGAAAAACTGTTCCAGTGCTGCTGGTAAGAGGCTAATCCGACGTATTTTGTGACGAGAAATCGAATGGTGCAAACCGCGTTGCTCTCCGACCAATACTTTTGGCTGTAGCGACAATTGAATGATCATTGATGACATAATCACGTGCCCAACAACGGCTCTTAGTCCATGGAAACCAGGGAAATTTGCAATTTTTCAACAGCTGCCGATGCCTGGCCCAATTCCGCAACTTTTGGCACCTTAATGATGTGGGTCAGTGTTCAATTGTACTTTTACAGCAGACTGTATCTAGTACCTTGTGTTTTTTATGTACAAATGGTGTGGTTTTTCTACACGTAGATAAAGACATTGAGATTGTCTTGGACTTAGAAATAAGACAATTGCTGGGTGAGTAAAATGGGCTTGGCCCAAAGATTTGACGTCTTCTGGGCTACCGAAGGGCACACAACTTATAGTCAAAAGTTGAATATAGTAATGACCAGTCGCGATGGTACATAGTACAGTGTAGCCGATTTCAATTAACAAAAAGACCAGGCAAAAATGCAAAAGTGGAAAAACTGTTCCAGTGCTGCTGGTAAGAGTCTAATCTGACGTATTTTGTGTCGAGAAATCGAATGGTGCAAATCGCGTTGCTCTCCGACCAATACGTTTGGCTGTAGCGACAATTGAATGATCATTGATGACATAATCACGTGCACAGCAACGGCTCTTACTCCATGGAAACCAGGGAAATTTGCAATTTTTCAACAGCTGCCGATGCCTGGCCCAATTCCGCAACTTTTGGCACCTTAATGATGTGGGTCAGTGTTCAATTGTACTTTTTACAGCAGACTGTATCTAGTACCTTGTGTTTTTTATGTAGAAATGGTGTGGTTTTTCTACACGTAGATAAAGACATTGAGATTGTCTTGGACTTAGAAGTAAGACAATTGCTGGGTGAGTAAAATTGGATTGGCCCAAAGATTTGACGTCTTCTGGACTACCGAAGGGCACATAACTTATTGGCAAAATTTGAATATAGTAATGACAAGTCGCGATGGTACATAGTACAGTGTAGCCGATTTCAATTAACCAAACAACCAGGCAAAAATGCAAAAGTGAACAAAACTGTTCCACTGCTGCTGGTAAGAGGCTAATCCGACGTATTTTGTGACGAGAAATCGAATGGTGCAAACCGCGTTGCTCTCCGACCAATACTTTTGGCTGTAGCGACAATTGAATGATCATTGATGTCATAATCACGTGCCCAGCAACGGCTCTTCCTCCATGGAAACCAGGGAAATTTGCAATTTTTCAACAGCTGCCGATGCCTGGCCCAATTCCGCAAGTTTTGGCACCTTAATGATGTGGGTCAGTGTTCAATTGTACTTTTTACAGCAGACTGTATCTAGTACCTTGTGTTTTTTATGTAGAAATGGTGTGGTTTTTCTACACGTAGATAAAGACATTGAGATTGTCTTGGACTTAGAAGTAAGACAATTGCTGGGTGAGTTAAATGGGCTTGGCCCAAAGATTTGAAGTCTTCTGGGCTACCGAAGGGCACACAACTTATAGTCAAAAGTTGAAAATAGTAATGACGAGTCGCGATGGTACATAGTACAGTGTAGCCGATTTCAATTAACAAAAAGACCAGGCAAAAATGCAAAAGTGGGAAAACTGTTCTAGTGCTGCTGGGAAGAGGCTAATCCGACGTACTTTGTGTCAAGAAATCGAATGGTGCAAACCGCGTTGCTCTCCGACCAATACGTTTGGCTGTAGCGACAATTAAATGGTCATTGATGTCATAATCACGTGCCTAGCAATGGCTCTTACTCCATGGAAACCAGGGAAATTTGCAATTTTTCAAAAGCTGCCGATGCCTGGCCCATTTCCGCATCTTTTGCCACCTTAATGATGTGGGTCAGTGTTCAATTGTACTTTTTACAGCAGACTGTATCCAGAACCTTGTCTTTTTGATGTACAAACGGTATGGTTTTTCTACACGTAGATAAAGACATTGAGATTGTCTTGGACTTAGAAGTAAGACAATTGCTAGGTCAGTTAAATGGGCTTGGCCCAAAGATTTGACGTCTTCTGGGCAACCGAAGGGCACACAACTTATAGTCAAAAGTTGAATATAGTAATGACCAGTCGCGATGGTACATAGTACAGTGTAACCGATTTCAATTAACAAAAAGACCAGGCAAAAGTGCAAAAGTGGAAAAACTGTTCCAGTGCTACTAGCAAGAGGCTAATCCGACGTATTTTGTGACGAGAAATCGAATGGTGCAAACCGCGTTGCTCTCCGACCAATCCTTTTGGCTGTACCGACAATTGAATGATCATTGATGTCATAATCACGTGCCCAGCAACGGCTCTTACTCCATGGAAACCAGGGAAATTTGCCATTTTTCAACATCTGCCGATGCCTGGCCCAATTCCGCAACTTTTGTCACCTTAATGATGTGGGTCAGTGTTCAATTGTACTTTTTACAGCAGACTGTATCTAGTACCTTGTGTTTTTTATGTAGAAATGGTGTGGTTTTTCTACACGTAGATAAAGACATTGAGATTGTCTTGGACTTAGAAGTAAGACAATTGCTAGGTGAGTTAAATGGGCTCGGCCCAAAGATTTGACGTCTTCTGGACTACCGAAGGGCACACAACTTATAGTCAAAAGTTGAATATAGTAATGACCAGTCGCGATGGTACATAGTACAGTGCAGCCGATTTCAATTAACAAAAAGACCAGGCAAAAATGCAAAAGTGGAAAAACTGTTCCAGTGCTGCTGGTAAGAGACTAATCTGACGTATTTTGTGACGAGAAATCGAATGGTGCAAACCGCGTTGCTCTCCGACCAATACTTTTGGCTGTAGCGACAATTGAATGATCATCGATGTCATAATCACGTGCCCAGCAACGGCTCTTAGTCCATGGAAACCAGGGAAATTTGCAATTTTTCAACAGCTGCCGATGCCTGGCCCAATTCCGCAACTTTTTTCACCTTAATGATGTGGGTCAGTGTTCAATTGTACTTTTTACAGCAGACTGTATCTAGTACCTTGTGTTTTTTATGTACAAACGGTGTGGTTTTTCAACACGTAGATAAAGACATTGAGATTGTCTTGGACTTAGAAGTAAGACAATTGCTGGGTGAGTAAAATGGGCTTGGCCCAAAGATTTGACGTCTTCTGGACTACCGAAGGGCACATAACTTATAGGCAAAATTTGAATATAGTAATGACCAGTCGCGATGGTACATAGTACAGTGTAGCCGATTTCAATTAACAAAACGACCAGGCAAAAATGCAAAAGTGGAAAAACTGTTCCAGTGCTGCTGGTAAGAGGCTAATCCGACGTATTTTTTGACGAGAAATCGAATGGTGCAAACCGCGTTGCTCTCCGACCAATACTTTTGGCTGTAGCCACAAATAAATAATCATTGATGTCAAGATCACGTGCCCAGCAACGGCTCTTACTCCATGGAAACCAAGGAAATTTGCAATTTTTCAAAAGCTGCCGATTCCTGGCCCAATTCCGCAAATTTTGGCACCTTAATGATGTGGGTCAGTGTTCAATTGTACTTTTTACAGCAGACTGTATCTAGTACCTTGTGTTTTTTATGTAGAAATGGTGTGGTTTTTGTACACGTAGATAAAGACATTGGGATTGTCTTGGACTTAGAAGTAAGACATTTGCTGGGTGAGTAAAATGGGCTCGGCAAAAAGATTTGACGTCTTCTGGGCAACCGAAGGGCACATAACTAATAGTCAAAAGTTGAATATGGTAATGACCAGTCGCGATGGTACATAATACACTGTAGCCGATTTCAATTAATAAAAAGATCAGGCAAAAATGCAAAAGTGGAAAAACTGTTCCAGTGCTGCTGGCAAGAGGCTAATCCGACGTATTTTGTGACGAGAAATCGAATGGTGCAAACCGCGTTGCTCTACGACCAATACTTTTGGCTGTAGCGACAATTGAATGATCATTGATGTCATAATCACGTGCCCAGCAACGGCTCTTACTCCATGGAAACCAGGGAAATTTGCAATTTTTCAACAGCTGCCGATGCCTGGCCCAATTCCGCAACTTTTGGCACCTTAATGATGTGGGTCAGTGTTCAATTGTACTTTTTACAGCAGACTGTATCCAGTACCTTGTGTTTTTTATGTACAAATGGTGTGGTTTTTGTACACGTAGATAAAGACATTGAGATTGTCTTGGACTTAGAAGTAAGACAACTGCTGGGTGAGTTAAATGGGCTTGGCCCAAAGATTTGACGTCTTCTGTGCAACCGAAGGGCACATAACTAATAGTCAAAAGTTGAATATGGTAATGACAAGTCGCGATGGTACATAGTACAGTGTAGCCGATTTCAATTAACAAAAAGACCAGGCAAAAATGCAAAAGTGGAAAAACTGTTCCAGTGCTGCTGGTAAGAGGCTAATCCGACGTATTTTGTGACGAGAAATCGAATGGTGCAAACCGCGTTGCTCTCCGACCAATACTTTTGGCTGTAGCGACAATTGAATGATCATTGATGACATAATCACGTGCCCAGCAACGGCTCTTAGTCCATGGAAACCAGGGAAATTTGCAATTTTTCAACAGCTGCCGATGCCTGGCCCAATTCCGCAACTTTTGGCACCTTAATGATGTGGGTCAGTGTTCAATTGTACTTTTTACAGCAGACTGTATCTAGTACCTTGTGTTTTTTATGTAGAAATGGTGTGGTTTTTCTACACGTAGATAAAGACATTGAGATTGTCTTGAACTTAGAAGTAAGACAATTGCTAGGTGAGTTAAATGGGCTTGGCCCAAAGATTTGACGTCTTCTGGGCTACCGAAGGGCACACAACTTATAGTCAAAAGTTGAATATAGTAATGACCAGTCGCGATTGTACATAGTACAGTGCAGCCGATTTCAATTAACAAAAAGACCAGGCAAAAATGCAAAAGTAAAAAAACTGTTCCAGTGCTGCTACTAAGACTCTAATCCGAAGTAATTTTGTGACGAGAAATCGAATGGTGCAAACCGCGTTGCTCTCCGACCAATACTTTTGGCTGTACCGACAATTGAATGATCATTGATGTCATAATCACGTGCCCAGCAACGGCTCTTAGTCCATGGAAACCAGGGAAATTTGCAATTTTTGAACAGCTGCCGATGCCTGGCCCAATTCCGCAAATTTTGGCACCTTAATGATGTGGGTCAGTGTTCAATTGTACTTTTCACAGCAGACTGTATCTAGTACCTTGTGTTTTTTATGTACAAATGGTGTGGATTTTCTACACGTAGATAAAGACATTGAGATTGTCTTGGACTTAGAAGTAAGACAATTGCTGGGTGAGTTAAACGGGCTTGGCCCAAAGATTTGACGTCGTCTTGACAACCGAAGGGCACATAACTAATAGTCAAAAGTTGAATATGGTAATGACCAGTCGCGATCGTACATAGTACAGTGTAGCCGATTTCAATTAACAAAAAGACCAGGCAAAAATGCAAAAGTAAAAAAACTGTTCCAGTGCTGCTAGTAAGACTCTAATCCGAAGTAATTTTGTGACGAGAAATCGAATGGTGCAAACCGCGTTGCTCTCCGACCAATACTTTTGGCCGTAGCGACATCTAAATAATCATTGATGTCATAATCACGTGCCCAGCAACGGCTCTTACTCCATGGAAACCAGGGAAATTTGCAATTTTTCAACAGCTGCCGATGCCTGGCCCAATTCCGCAAATTTTGGCACCTTTATGATGTGGGTCAGTGTTCAATTGTACTATTTATAGCAGACTGTATCTAGTACCTTGTGTTTTTTATGTACAAATGGTGTGATTTTTCTACACGTAGATAAAGACATTGAGATTGTCTTGGACTTAGAAGTAAGACAATTGCTGGGTGAGTTAAATGGGCTTGGCCCAAAGATTTGACGTCTTCTGGACTACCGAAGGGCACATAACTTATAGGCAAAATTTGAAAATAGTAATGACCAGTCGCGATGGTACATAGTACAGTGTAGCCGATTTCAATTAACCAAAAGACCGGGCAAAAATGCAAAAGTGAACAGAACTGTTCCAGTGCTGCTGGTAAGAGGCTAATCCGACGTATTTTGTGACGAGAAATCGAATGGTGCAAACCGCGTTGCTCTCCGACCAATACTTTTGGCTGTAGCGACAATTAAATGATCATTGATGTCATAATCACGTGCCCAGCAACGGCTCTTACTTCATGGAAACCAGGGAAATTTGCAATTTTTCAACAACTGCCGATGCCTGGCCCAATTCCGCAACTTTTTTCACCCTAATGATGTGGGTCAGTGTTCAGTTGTACTTTTTACAGCAGACTGTATCTAGTACCTTGTGTTTTTTATGTACAAATGGTGTGGATTTTCTACACGTAGATAAAGACATTGAGATTGTCTTGGACTTAGAAGTAAGACAATAGCTGGGTGAGTTAAATGGGCTTGGCCCAAAGATTTGACGTCTTCTGGGCAACCGAAGGGCACATAACTAATAGTCAAAAGTTGAATATGGTAATGACCAGTGGCGATGGTACATAGTACAGTGTAGCCGATTTCAATTAACAAAAAGACCAGGCAAAAATGCAAAAGTAGAAAAACTGTTCCAGTGCTGCTGGTAAGAGGCTAATCCGACGTATTTTGTGACGAGAAATCGAATGGTGCAAACCGCGTTGCTCTCCGACCAATACTTTTGGCTGTAGCGACAATTGAATGATCATTGATGACATAATCACGTGCCCAGCAACGGCTCTTAGTCCATGGAAACCAGGGAAATTTGCAATTTTTCAACAGCTGCCGATGCCTGGCCCAATTCCGCAACTTTTGGCACCTTAATGATGTGGGTCAGTGTTCAATTGTACTTTTTACAGCAGACTGTATCTAGTACCTTGTGTTTTTTATGTACAAATGGTGTGGTTTTTCTACACGTAGATAAAGACATTGAGATTGTCTTGGACTTAGAAATAAGACAATTGCTGGGTGAGTAAAATGGGCTTGGCCCAAAGATTTGACGTCTTCTGGGCTACCGAAGGGCACACAACTTATAGTCAAAAGTTGAATATAGTAATGACCAGACGCGATGGTACATAGTACAGTGTAGCCGATTTCAATTAACAAAACGACCAGGCAAAAATGCAAAAGTGGAAAAACGGCTCCAGTGCTGCTGGTAAGAGGCTAATCCAACGTACTTTGTGTCGAGAAATCGAATGGTGCAAATCGCGTTGCTCTCCGACCAATACGTTTGGCTGTAGCGACAATTGAATGATCATTGATGTCATAATCAGGTGCCCAGCAACGGCTCTTCCTCCATGGAAACCAGGGAAATTTGCAATTTTTCAACAGCTGCCGATGCCTGGCCCAATTCCGCAACTTTTGGCACCTTAATGATGTGGGTCAGTGTTCAATTGTACTTTTTACAGCAGACTGTATCTAGTACCTTGTGTTTTTTATGTAGAAATGGTGTGGTTTTTCTACACGTAGATAAAGACATTGAGATTGTCTTGGACTTAGAAGTAAGACAATTGCTGGGTGAGTTAAATGGGCTTGGCCCAAAGATTTGAAGTCTTCTGGGCTACCGAAGGGCACACAACTTATAGTCAAAAGTTGAAAATAGTAATGACGAGTCGCGATGGTACATAGTACAGTGTAGCCGATTTCAATTAACAAAAAGACCAGGCAAAAATGCAAAAGTGGGAAAACTGTTCTAGTGCTGCTGGGAAGAGGCTAATCCGACGTACTTTGTGTCAAGAAATCGAATGGTGCAAACCGCGTTGCTCTCCGACCTATACGTTTGGCTGTAGCGACAATTAAATGGTCATTGATGTCATAATCACGTGCCTAGCAATGGCTCTTACTCCATGGAAACCAGGGAAATTTGCAATTTTTCAAAAGCTGCCGATGCCTGGCCCATTTCCGCATCTTTTGCCACCTTAATGATGTGGGTCAGTGTTCAATTGTACTTTTTACAGCAGACTGTATCCAGAACCTTGTCTTTTTGATGTACAAACGGTGTGGTTTTTCTACACGTAGATAAAGACATTGAGATTGTCTTGGACTTAGAAGTAAGACAATTGCTAGGTCAGTTAAATGGGCTTGGCCCAAAGATTTGACGTCTTCTGGGCAACCGAAGGGCACACAACTTATAGTCAAAAGTTGAATATAGTAATGACCAGTCGCGATGGTACATAGTACAGTGTAACCGATTTCAATTAACAAAAAGACCAGGCAAAAGTGCAAAAGTGGAAAAACTGTTCCAGTGCTACTGGCAAGAGGCTAATCCGACGTATTTTGTGACGAGAAATCGAATGGTGCAAACCGCGTTGCTCTCCGACCAATACTTTTGGCTGTACCGACAATTGAATGATCATTGATGTCATAATCACGTGCCCAGCAACGGCTCTTACTCCATGGAAACCAGGGAAATTTGCCATTTTTCAACATCTGCCGATGCCTGGCCCAATTCCGCAACTTTTGTCACCTTAATGATGTGGGTCAGTGTTCAATTGTACTTTTTACAGCAGACTGTATCTAGTACCTTGTGTTTTTTATGTAGAAATGGTGTGGTTTTTCTACACGTAGATAAAGACATTGAGATTGTCTTGGACTTAGAAGTAAGACAATTGCTAGGTGAGTTAAATGGGCTCGGCCCAAAGATTTGACGTCTTCTGGGCTACCGAAGGGCACACAACTTATAGTCAAAAGTTGAATATAGTAATGACCAGTCGCGATGGTACATAGTACAGTGCAGCCGATTTCAATTAACAAAAAGACCAGGCAAAAATGCAAAAGTGGAAAAACTGTTCCAGTGCTGCTGGTAAGAGACTAATCTGACGTATTTTGTGACGAGAAATCGAATGGTGCAAACCGCGTTGCTCTCCGACCAATACTTTTGGCTGTAGCGACAATTGAATGATCATCGATGTCATAATCACGTGCCCAGCAACGGCTCTTAGTCCATGGAAACCAGGGAAATTTGCAATTTTTCAACAGCTGCCGATGCCTGGCCCAATTCCGCAACTTTTTTCACCTTAATGATGTGGGTCAGTGTTCAATTGTACTTTTTACAGCAGACTGTATCTAGTACCTTGTGTTTTTTATGTACAAACGGTGTGGTTTTTCAACACGTAGATAAAGACATTGAGATTGTCTTGGACTTAGAAGTAAGACAATTGCTGGGTGAGTAAAATGGCTTGGCCCAAAGATTTGACGTCTTCTGGACTACCGAAGGGCACATAACTTATAGGCAAAATTTGAATATAGTAATGACCAGTCGCGATGGTACATAGTACAGTGTAGCCGATTTCAATTAACAAAAAGACCAGGAAAAAATGCAAAAGTGGAAAAACTGTTCCAGTGCTGCTGGTAAGAGGCTAATCCGACGTATTTGTGACGAGAAATCGAATGGTGCAAACCGCGTTGCTCTCCGACCAATACTTTTGGCTGTAGCCACAAATAAATAATCATTGATGTCAAGATCACGTGCCCAGCAACGGCTCTTACTCCATGGAAACCAAGGAAATTTGCAATTTTTCAAAAGCTGCCGATGCCTGGCCCAATTCCGCAAATTTTGGCACCTTAATGATGTGGGTCAGTGTTCAATTGTACTTTTTTACAGCAGACTGTATCTAGTACCTTGTGTTTTTTATGTAGAAATGGTGTGGTTTTTGTACACGTAGATAAAGACATTGAGATTGTCTTGGACTTAGAAGTAAGACATTTGCTGGGTGAGTAAAATGGGCTCGGCAAAAAGATTTGACGTCTTCTGGGCAACCGAAGGGCACATAACTAATAGTCAAAAGTTGAATATGGTAATGACCAGTCGCGATGGTACATAATACACTGTAGCCGATTTCAATTAATAAAAAGACCAGGCAAAAATGCAAAAGTGGAAAAACTGTTCCAGTGCTGCTGGCAAGAGGCTAATCCGACGTATTTTGTGACGAGAAATCGAATGGTGCAAACCGCGTTGCTCTACGACCAATACTTTTGGCTGTAGCGACAATTGAATGATCATTGATGTCATAATCAGGTGCCCAGCAACGGCTCTTACTCCATGGAAACCAGGAAATTTGCAATTTTTCAACAGCTGCCGATGCCTGGCCCAATTCCGCAACTTTTGGCACCTTAATGATGTGGGTCAGTGTTCAATTGTACTTTTTACAGCAGACTGTATCCAGTACCTTGTGTTTTTTATGTACAAATGGTGTGTTTTTGTACACGTAGATAAAGACACTGAGATTGTCTTGGACTTAGAAGTAAGACAACTGCTGGGTGAGTTAAATGGGCTTGGCCCAAAGATTTGACGTCTTCTGTGCAACCGAAGGGCACATAACTAATAGTCAAAAGTTGAATATGGTAATGACCAGTCGCGATGGTACATAGTACAGTGTAGCCGATTTCAATTAACAAAAAGACCAGGCAAAAATGCAAAAGTGGAAAAACTGTTCAGTGCTGCTGGTAAGAGACTAATCTGACGTATTTTGTGACGAGAATCGAATGGTGCAAACCGCGTTGCTCTCCGACCAATACTTTTGGCTGTAGCGACAATTGAATGATCATCGATGTCATAATCACGTGCCCACCAACGGCTCTTAGTCCATGGAAACCAGGGAAATTTGCAATTTTTTAACAGCTGCCGATGCCTGGCCCAATTCCGCAACTTTTTTCACCTTAATGATGTGGGTCAGTGTTCAATTGTACTTTTTACAGCAGACTGTATCTAGTACCTTGTGTTTTTTATGTACAAACGGTGTGGTTTTTCAACACGTAGATAAAGACATTGAGATTGTCTTGGACTTAGAAGTAAGACAATTGCTGGGTGAGTAAAATGGGCTTGGCCCAAAGATTTGACGTCTTCTGGACTACCGAAGGGCACATAACTTATAGGCAAAATTTGAATATAGTAATGACCAGTCGCGATGGTACATAGTACAGTGTAGCCGATTTCAATTAACAAAACGACCAGGCAAAAATGCAAAAGTGGAAAAACTGTTCCAGTGCTGCTGGTAAGAGTCTAATCCGACGTACTTTGTTTGTGTCGAGAAATCGAATGGTGCAAATCGCGTTGCTCTCCGACCAATACGTTTGGCTGTAGCGACAATTGAATGATCATCGATGTCATAATCAGGTGCCCAGCAACGGCTCTTCCTCCATGGAAACCAGGGAAATTTGCAATTTTTCAACAGCTGCCGATGCCTGGCCCAATTCCGCATCTTTTGCCACCTTAATGATGTGGGTCAGTGTTCAATTGTACTTTTTACAGCAGACTGTATCTAGTACCTTGTGTTTTTTATGTACAAATGGTGTGATTTTTCTACACGTAGATAAAGACATTGAGATTGTCTTGAACTTAGAAGTAAGACAATTGCTAGGTGAGTTAAATGGGCTTGGCCCAAAGATTTGACGTCTTCTGGGCTACCGAAGGGCACACAACTTATAGTCAAAAGTTGAATATAGTAATGACCAGTCGCGATTGTACATAGTACAGTGCAGCCGATTTCAATTAACAAAAAGACCAGGCAAAAATGCAAAAGTAAAAAAACTGTTCCAGTGCTGCTACTAAGACTCTAATCCGAAGTAATTTTGTGACGAGAAATCGAATGGTGCAAACCGCGTTGCTCTCCGACCAATACTTTTGGCTGTACCGACAATTGAATGATCATTGATGTCATAATCACGTGCCCAGCAACGGCTCTTAGTCCATGGAAACCAGGGAAATTTGCAATTTTTGAACAGCTGCCGATGCCTGGCCCAATTCCGCAAATTTTGGCACCTTAATGATGTGGGTCAGTGTTCAATTGTACTTTTCACAGCAGACTGTATCTAGTACCTTGTGTTTTTTATGTACAAATGGTGTGGATTTTCTACACGTAGATAAAGACATTGAGATTGTCTTGGACTTAGAAGTAAGACAATTGCTGGGTGAGTTAAACGGGCTTGGCCCAAAGATTTGACGTCGTCTTGACAACCGAAGGGCACATAACTAATAGTCAAAAGTTGAATATGGTAATGACCAGTCGCGATCGTACATAGTACAGTGTAGCCGATTATAATTAACAAAAAGACCAGGCAAAAATGCAAAAGTAAAAAAACTGTTCCAGTGCTGCTAGTAAGACTCTAATCCGAAGTAATTTTGTGACGAGAAATCGAATGGTGCAAACCGCGTTGCTCTCCGACCAATACTTTTGGCCGTAGCGACATCTAAATAATCATTGATGTCATAATCACGTGCCCAGCAACGGCTCTTACTCCATGGAAACCAGGGAAATTTGCAATTTTTCAACAGCTGCCGATGCCTGGCCCAATTCCGCAACTTTTGGCACCTTTATGATGTGGGTCAGTGTTCAATTGTACTATTTATAGCAGACTGTATCTAGTACCTTGTGTTTTTTATGTACAAATGGTGTGATATTTCTACACGTAGATAAAGACATTGAGATTGTCTTGGACTTAGAAGTAAGACAATTGCTGGGTGAGTTAAATGGGCTTGGCCCAAAGATTTGACGTCTTCTGGACTACCGAAGGGCACATAACTTATAGGCAAAATTTGAATATAGTAATGACCAGTCGCGATGGTACATAGTACAGTGTAGCCGATTTCAATTAACCAAAAGACCGGGCAAAAATGCAAAAGTGAACAGAACTGTTCCAGTGCTGCTGGTAAGAGGCTAATCCGACGTATTTTGTGACGAGAAATCGAATGGTGCAAACCGCGTTGCTCTCCGACCAATACTTTTGGCTGTAGCGACAATTAAATGATCATTGATGTCATAATCACGTGCCCAGCAACGGCTCTTACTCCATGGAAACCAGGGAAATTTGCAATTTTTCAACAACTGCCGATGCCTGGCCCAATTCCGCAACTTTTTTCACCCTAATGATGTGGGTCAGTGTTCAGTTGTACTTTTTACAGCAGACTGTATCTAGTACCTTGTGTTTTTTATGTACAAATGGTGTGGATTTTCTACACGTAGATAAAGACATTGAGATTGTCTTGGACTTAGAAGTAAGACAATAGCTGGGTGAGTTAAATGGGCTTGGACCAAAGATTTGACGTCTTCTGGGCAACCGAAGGGCACATAACTAATAGTCAAAAGTTGAATATGGTAATGACCAGTGGCGATGGTACATAGTACAGTGTAGCCGATTTCAATTAACAAAAAGACCAGGCAAAAATGCAAAAGTAGAAAAACTGTTCCAGTGCTGCTGGTAAGAGGCTAATCCGACGTATTTTGTGACGAGAAATCGAATGGTGCAAACCGCGTTGCTCTCCGACCAATACTTTTGGCTGTAGCGACAATTGAATGATCATTGATGACATAATCACGTGCCCAGCAACGGCTCTTAGTCCATGGAAACCAGGGAAATTTGCAATTTTTCAACAGCTGCCGATGCCTGGCCCAATTCCGCAACTTTTGGCACCTTAATGATGTGGGTCAGTGTTCAATTGTACTTTTTACAGCAGACTGTATCTAGTACCTTGTGTTTTTTATGTACAAATGGTGTGGTTTTTCTACACGTAGATAAAGACATTGAGATTGTCTTGGACTTAGAAATAAGACAATTGCTGGGTGAGTAAAATGGGCTTGGCCCAAAGATTTGACGTCTTCTGGGCTACCGAAGGGCACACAACTTATAGTCAAAAGTTGAATATAGTAATGACCAGACGCGATGGTACATAGTACAGTGTAGCCGATTTCAATTAACAAAACGACCAGGCAAAAATGCAAAAGTGGAAAAACGGCTCCAGTGCTGCTGGTAAGAGGCTAATCCGACGTACTTTGTGTCGAGAAATCGAATGGTGCAAACCGCGTTGCTCTCCGACCAATACTTTTGGCTGTAGCGACAATTGAATGATCATTGATGACATAATCACGTGTCCAGCAACGGCTCTTAGTCCATGGAAACCAGGGAAATTTGCAATTTTTGAACAACTGCCGATGACTGGCCCAATTCCGCAACTTTTTTCACCTTAATGATGTGGGTCAGTGTTCAATTGTACTTTTTACAGCAGACTGTATCTAGTACCTTGTGTTTTTTATGTACAAATGGTGTGGATTTTCTACACGTAGATAAAGACATTGAGATTGTCATGGACTTAGAAGTAAGACAATTGCTGGGTGAGTTAAATGGGCTTGGCCCAAAGATTTGAAGTCTTCTGGACAACCGAAAGGCACATAACTAATAGTCAAAAGTTGAATATGGTAATGACCAGTCGCGATGGTACATAGTACAGTGTAGCCGATTTCAATTAATAAAAAGACCAGGCAAAAATGCAAAAGTGGAAAAACTGTTCCAGTGCTGCTGGCAAGAGGCTAATCCGACGTATTTTGTGACGAGAAATCGAATGGTGCAAACCGCGTTGCTCTCCGACCAATACTTTTGGCTGTAGCGACATCTAAATGATCATTGATGTCATAATCACGTGCCCAGCAACGGCTCTTACTCCATGGAAACCAGGGAAATTTGCAATTTTTCAACAGCTGCCGATGCCTGGCCCAATTCCGCAACTTTTGGCACCTTAATGATGTGGGTCAGTGTTCAATTGTACTTTTTACAGCAGACTGTATCTAGTACCTTGTGTTTTTTATGTAGAAATGGTGTGGTTTTTCTACACGTAGATAAAGACATTGAGATTGTCTTGGACTTAGAAATAAGACAATTGCTGGGTGAGTAAAATGGGCTTGGCCCAAAGATTTGACGTCTTCTGGGCTACCGAAGGGCACACAACTTATAGTCAAAAGTTGAATATAGTAATGACCAGACACGATGGTACATAGTACAGTGTAGCCGATTTCAATTAACAAAAAGACCAGGCAAAAATGCAAAAGTGGAAAAACGGTTCCAGTGCTGCTGGTAAGAGGCTAATCCAACGTATTTTGTGACGAGAAATCGAATGGTGCAAACCGCGTTGCTCTTCGACCAATTCTTTTGGCTGTAGCGACAATTGAATGATCATTGATGACATAATCACGTGCCCAGCAACGGCTCTTAGTCCATGGAAACCAGGGAAATTAGCAATTTTTGAACAACTGCCGATGCCTGGCCCAATTCCGCAACTTTTTTCACCTTAATGATGTGGGTCAGTGTTCAATTGTACTTTTTACAGCAGACTGTATCTAGTACCTTGTGTTTTTTATGTACAAATGGTGTGGATTTTCTACACGTAGATAAAGACATTGAGATTGTCTTGGACTTAGAAGTAAGACAATTGCTGGGTGAGTTAAATGGGCTTGGCCCAAAGATTTGACGTCTTCTGGACAACCGAAGGGCACATAACTAATAGTCAAAAGTTGAATATGGTAATGACCAGTGGCGATGGTACATAGTACAGTGTAGCCGATTTCAATTAATAAAAAGACCAGGCAAAAATGCAAAAGTGGAAAAACTGTTCCAGTGCTGCTGGCAAGAGGCTAATCCGACATATTTTGTGACGAGAAATCGAATGGTGCAAACCGCGTTGCTCTCCGACCAATACTTTTGGCTGTAGCGACAATTAAATGATCATTGATGTCATAATCACGTGCCCAGCAACGGCTCTTACTCCATGGAAACCAGGGAAATTTGCAATTTTTCAACAGCTGCCGATGCCTGGCCCAACTCCGCAACTTTGGCACCTTTATGATGTGGGTCAGTGTTCAATTGTACTATTTATAGCAGACTGTATCTAGTACCTTGTGTTTTTTATGTACAAATGGTGTGATTTTTCTACACGTAGATAAAGACATTGAGATTGTCTTGGACTTAGAAGTAAGACAATTGCTGGGTGAGTTAAATGGGCTTGGCCCAAAGATTTGACGTCTTCTGGACTACCGAAGGGCACATAACTTATAGGCAAAATTTGAATATAGTAATGACCAGTCGCGATGGTACATAGTACAGTGTAGCCGATTTCAATTAACCAAAAGACCGGGCAAAAATGCAAAAGTGAACAGGACTGTTCCAGTGCTGCTGGTAAGAGGCTAATCCGACGTATTTTGTGACGAGAAATCGAATGGTGCAAACCGCGTTGCTCTCCGACCAATACTTTTGGCTGTAGCGACAATTAAATGATCATTGATGTCATAATCACGTGCCCAGCAACGGCTCTTACTCCATGGAAACCAGGGAAATTTGCAATTTTTCAACAACTGCCGATGCCTGGCCCAATTCCGCAACTTTTGTCACCTTTATGATGTGGGTCAGTGTTCAATTGTACTTTTTACAGCAGACTGTATCTAGTACCTTGTGTTTTTTTGTAGAAATGGTGTGGTTTTTCTACACGTAGATAAAGACATTGAGATTGTCTTGGACTTAGAAGTAAGACAATTGCTGGGTGAGTAAAATGGGCTTGGCCCAAAGATTTGACGTCTTCTGGGGTACCGAAGGGCACACAACTTATAGTCAAAAGTTGAAAATAGTAATGACGAGTCACGATGGTACATAGTACAGTGTAGCCGATTTCAATTAACAAAAAGACCAGGCAAAAATGCAAAAGTGGAAAAACTGTTCCAGTGCTGCTGGCAAGATTCTAATCCGACGTATTTTGTGACGAGAAATCGAATGGTGCAAACCGCGTTGCTCTCCGACCAATACTTTTGGCTGTAGCGACAATTGAATGATCATTGATGTCATAATCACGTGCCCAGCAACGGCTCTTCCTCCATGGAAACCAGGGAAATTTGCAATTTTTCAACAGCTGCCGATGCCTGGCCCAATTCCGCAACTTTTGGCACCTTAATGATGTGGGTCAGTGTTCAATTGTACTTTTTACAGCAGACTGTATCCAGTACCTTGTGTTTTTTATGTAGAAATGGTGTGGTTTTTCTACACGTAGATAAAGACATTGAGATTGTCTTGGACCTAGAAGTAAGACAATTGCTGGGTGAGTAAAATGGGCTTGGCCCAAAGATTTGACGTCTTCTGGGCTACCGAAGGGCACACAACTTATAGTCAAAAGTTGAAAATAGTAATGACGAGTCGCGATTGTACATAGTACAGTGTAGCCGATTTCAATTAACAAAAAGACCAGGCAAAAATGCAAAAGTGGGAAAACTGTTCCAGTGCTGCTGGGAAGAGGCTAATCCGACGTACTTTGTGTCAAGAAATCGTATGGTGCAAACCGCATTGCTCTCCGACCAATACGTTTGGCCGTAGCGACAATTGAATGATCATTGATGTCATAATCACGTGCCCAGCAACGGCTCTTTTTCCATGGAAACCAGGGAAATTTGCCATTTTTCAACATCTGCCGATGCCTGGCCCAATTCCGCAACTTTTGTCACCTTAATGATGTGGGTCAGTGTTCAATTGTACTTTTTACAGCAGACTGTATCTAGTACCTTGTGTTTTTTATGTAGAAATGGTGTGGTTTTTCTACACGTAGATAAAGACATTGAGATTGTCTTGGACTTAGAAGTAAGACAATTGCTAGGTGAGTTAAATGGGCTTGGCCCAAAGATTTGACGTCTTCTGGGCTACCGAAGGGCACACAACTTATAGTCAAAAGTTGAATATAGTAATGACCAGTCGCGATGGTACATAGTACAGTGCAGCCGATTTCAATTAACAAAAAGACCAGGCAAAAATGCAAAAGTGGAAAAACTGTTCCAGTGCTGCTGGTAAGAGACTAATCTGACGTATTTTGTGTCGAGAAATCGAATGGTGCAAATCGCGTTGCTCTCCGACCAATACGTTTGGCTGTAGCGACAATTGAATGATCATTGATGTCAGAATCAGGTGCCCAGCAACGGCTCTTACTCCATGGAAACCAGGGAAATTTGCAATTTTTCAACAGCTGCCGATGCCTGGCCCAATTCCGCAACTTTTGGCACCTTAATGATGTGGGTCAGTGTTCAATTGTACTTTTTACAGCAGACTGTATCCAGTACCTTGTGTTTTTTATGTAGAAATGGTGTGGTTTTTCTACACGTAGATAAAGACATTGAGATTGTCTTGGACTTAGAAGTAAGACAATTGCTGGGTGAGTAAAATGGGCTTGGCCCAAAGATTTGACGTCTTCTGGACTACCGAAGGGCACATAACTTATAGGCAAAATTTGAATATAGTAATGACCAGTCGCGATGGTACATAGTACAGTGTAGCCGATTTCAATTAACAAAACGACCAGGCAAAAATGCAAAAGTGGAAAAACTGTTCCAGTGCTGCTGGTAAGAGGCTAATCCGACGTATTTTGTGACGAGAAATCGAATGGTGCAAATCGCGTTGCTCTCCGACCAATACTTTTGGCTGTACCGACAATTGAATGATCATTGATGACATAATCACGTGCCCAGCAACGGCTCTTACTCCATGGAAACCAGGGAAATTTGCAATTTTTCAAAAGCTGCCGATGCCTGGCCCAATTCCGCAAATTTTGGCACCTTAATGATGTGGGTCAGTGTTCAATTGTACTTTTTACAGCAGACTGTATCTAGTACCTTGTGTTTTTTATGTACAAATGGTGTGATTTTTCTACACGTAGATAAAGACATTGAGATTGTCTTGGACTTAGAAGTAAGACAATTGCTGGGTGAGTTAAATGGGCTTGGCCCAAAGATTTGACGTCTTCTGGACTACCGAAGGGCACATAACTTATAGGCAAAATTTGAATATAGTAATGACCAGTCGCGATGGTACATAGTACAGTGTAGCCGATTTCAATTAACCAAAAGACCGGGCAAAAATGCAAAAGTGAACAGAACTGTTCCAGTGCTGCTGGTAAGAGGCTAATCCGACGTATTTTGTGACGAGAAATCGAATGGTGCAAACCGCGTTGCTCTCCGACCAATACTTTTGGCTGTAGCGACAATTAAATGATCATTGATGTCATAATCACGTGCCCAGCAACGGCTCTTACTCCATGGAAACCAGGGAAATTTGCAATTTTTCAACAGCTGCCGATGCCTGGCCCAATTCCGCAACTTTTGGCACCTTAATGATGTGGGTCAGTGTTCAATTGTACTTTTTACAGCAGACTGTATCCAGTACCTTGTGTTTTTTATGTAGAAATGGTGTGGTTTTTCTACACGTAGATAAAGACATTGAGATTGTCTTGGACCTAGAAGTAAGACAATTGCTGGGTGAGTAAAATGGGCTTGGCCCAAAGATTTGACGTCTTCTGGGCTACCGAAGGGCACACAACTTATAGTCAAAAGTTGAAAATAGTAATGACGAGTCGCGATTGTACATAGTACAGTGTAGCCGATTTCAATTAACAAAAAGACCAGGCAAAAATGCAAAAGTGGGAAAACTGTTCCAGTGCTGCTGGGAAGAGGCTAATCCGACGTACTTTGTGTCAAGAAATCGTATGGTGCAAACCGCATTGCTCTCCGACCAATACGTTTGGCCGTAGCGACAATTGAATGATCATTGATGTCATAATCACGTGCCCAGCAACGGCTCTTTTTCCATGGAAACCAGGGAAATTTGCCATTTTTCAACATCTGCCGATGCCTGGCCCAATTCCGCAACTTTTGTCACCTTAATGATGTGGGTCAGTGTTCAATTGTACTTTTTACAGCAGACTGTATCTAGTACCTTGTGTTTTTTATGTAGAAATGGTGTGGTTTTTCTACACGTAGATAAAGACATTGAGATTGTCTTGGACTTAGAAGTAAGACAATTGCTAGGTGAGTTAAATGGGCTTGGCCCAAAGATTTGACGTCTTCTGGGCTACCGAAGGGCACACAACTTATAGTCAAAAGTTGAATATAGTAATGACCAGTCGCGATGGTACATAGTACAGTGCAGCCGATTTCAATTAACAAAAAGACCAGGCAAAAATGCAAAAGTGGAAAAACTGTTCCAGTGCTGCTGGTAAGAGACTAATCTGACGTATTTTGTGTCGAGAAATCGAATGGTGCAAATCGCGTTGCTCTCCGACCAATACGTTTGGCTGTAGCGACAATTAAATGATCATTGATGTCATAATCACGTGCCCAGCAACGGCTCTTACTCCATGGAAACCAGGGAAATTTGCAATTTTTCAACAGCTGCCGATGCCTGGCCCAATTCCGCAACTTTTGGCACCTTAATGATGTGGGTCAGTGTTCAATTGTACTTTTTACAGCAGACTGTATCCAGTACCTTGTGTTTTTTATGTAGAAATGGTGTGGTTTTTCTACACGTAGATAAAGACATTGAGATTGTCTTGGACTTAGAAGTAAGACAATTGCTGGGTGAGTAAAAGGGGCTTGGCCCAAAGATTTGAAGTCTTCTGGGCTACCGAAGGGCACACAACTTATAGTCAAAAGTTGAAAATAGTAATGACGAGTCGCAATGGTACATAGTACAGTGTAGCCGATTTCAATTAACAAAAAGACCAGGCAAAAATGCAAAAGTGGAAAAACTGTTCCAGTGCTGCTGGTAAGAGACTAATCTGACGTATTTTGTGTCGAGAAATCGAATGGTGCAAATCGCGTTGCTCTCCGACCAATACGTTTGGCTGTAGCGACAATTGAATGATCATTGATGTCATAATCAGGTGCCCAGCAACGGCTCTTACTCCATGGAAACCAGGGAAATTTGCAATTTTTCAACAGCTGCCGATGCCTGGCCCGATTCCGCATCTTTTGCCACCTTAATGATGTGGGTCAGTGTTCAATTGTACTTTTTACAGCAGACTGTATCTAGTACCTTGTGTTTTTTATGTACAAATGGTGTGGTTTTTCTACACGTAGATAAAGACATTGAGATTGTCTTGAACTTAGAAGTAAGACAATTGCTAGGTGAGTTAAATGGGCTTGGCCCAAAGATTTGACGTCTTCTGGGCTACCGAAGGGCACACAACTTATAGTCAAAAGTTGAATATAGTAATGACCAGTCGCGATTGTACATAGTACAGTGCAGCCGATTTCAATTAATAAAAAGACCAGGCAAAAATGCAAAAGTAAAAAAACTGTTCCAGTGCTGCTAGTAAGACTCTAATCCGAAGTAATTTTGTGACGAGAAATCGAATGGTGCAAACCGCGTTGCTCTCCGACCAAAACTTTTGGCTGTACCGACAATTGAATGATCATTGATGTCATAATCACGTGCCCAGCAACGGCTCTTAGTCCATGGAAACCAGGCAAATTTGCAATTTTTGATCAGCTGCCGATGCCTGGCACAATTCCGCAACTTTTGGCACCTTAATGATGTGGGTCAGTGTTCAATTGTACTTTTTACAGCAGACTGTATCTAGTACCTTGTGTTTTTTATGTACAAATGGTGTGGATTTTCTACACGTAGATAAAGACATTGAGATTGTCTTGGACTTAGAAATAAGACAATTGCTGGGTGAGTAAAATGGGCTTGGCCCAAAGATTTGACGTCCTCTGGACTACCAAAGGGCACATAACTTATAGGCAAAATTTGAATATAGTAATGACCAGTCGCGATGGTACATAGTACAGTGTAGCCGATTTCAATTAACAAAAAGACCAGGCAAAATGCAAAAGTGAAAAAACTGTTCCAGTGCAGCTGGTAAGAGGCTAATCCGACGTATTTTGTGACGAGAAATCGAATGGTGCAAACCGCGTTGCTCTCCGACCAATACTTTTGGCCGTAGCGACAATTGAATGATCATTGATGTCATAATCACGTGCCCAGCAACGGCTCTTACTCCATGGAAACCAGGGAAATTTGCAATTTTTCAACAGCTGCCGATGCCTGGCCCAATTCCGCAACTTTTGGCACCTTAATGATGTGGGTCAGTGTTCAATTGTACTTTTTACAGCAGACTGTATCTAGTACCTTGTGTTTTTTATGTAGAAATGGTGTGGTTTTTCTACACGTAGATAAAGACATTGAGATTGTCTTGGACTTAGAAGTAAGACAATTGCTGGGTGAGTTAAATGGGCTTGGCCCAAAGATTTGACGTCTTCTGGGCAACCGAAGGGCACATAACTAATAGTCAAAAGTTGAATATGGTAATGACCAGTCGCAATGGTACATAGTACAGTGTAGCCGATTTCAATTAACAAAAAGACCAGGCAAAAATGCAAAAGTGGAAAAACGATTCCAGTGCTGCTGGTAAGAGGCTAATCCGACGTACTTTGTGACGAGAAATCGAATGGTGCAAACCGCGTTGCTCTCCGACCAATACTTTTGGCTGTAGCGACAATTGAATGATCATTGATGACATAATCACGTGCCCAGCAACGGCTCTTACTCCATGGAAACCAGGGAAATTTGCAATTTTTCAAAAGCTGCCGATGCCTGGCCCAATTCCGCAACTTTTGGCACCTTAATGATGTGGGTCAGTGTTCAATTGTACTTTTTACAGCAGACTGTATCTAGTACCTTGTGTTTTTTATGTACAAATGGTGTGGATTTTCTACACGTAGATAAAGACATTGAGATTGTCTTGGACTTAGAAGTAAGACAATTGCTGGGTGAGTAAAATGGGCTCGGCCCAAAGATTTGATGTCTTCTGGGCTACCGAAGGGCACATAACTAATAGTCAAAAGTTGAATATGGTAATGACCAGTCGCGATGGTACATAATACAGTGTAGCCGATTTCAATCAAGAAAAAGACCAGGCAAAAATGCAAAAGTGGAAAAACTGTTCCAGTGCTGCTGGCAAGATTCTAATCCGACGTATTTTGTGACGAGAAATCGAATGGTGCAAACCGCGTTGCTCTCCGACCAATACTTTTGGCTGTAGCGACAATTAAATGATCATTGATGTCATAATCACGTGCCTAGCAACGGCTCTTACTCCATGGAAACCAGGGAAATTTGCAATTTTTCAACAGCTGCCGATGCCTGGCCCATTTCCGCATCTTTTGGCACCTTAATGATGTGGGTCAGTGTTCAATTGTACTTTTTACAGCAGACTGTATCCAGTACCTTGTGTTTTTTATGTACAAACGGTGTGGTTTTTCTACACGTAGATAAAGACATTGAGATTGTCTTGGACTTAGAAGTAAGACAATTGCTAGGTCAGTTAAATGGGCTTGGCCCAAAGATTTGACGTCTTCTGGGCAACCGAAGGGCACACAACTTATAGTCAAAAGTTGAATATAGTAATGACCAGTCGCGATGGTACATAGTACAGTGTAGCCGATTTCAATTAACAAAAAAACCAGGCAAAAATGCAAAAGTGGAAAAACTGTTCCAGTGCTGCTGGCAAGGGACTAATCCGACGTATTTTTTGACGAGAAATCGAATGGTGCAAACCGCGTTGCTCTCCGACCAATACTTTTGGCCGTAGCGACAATTGAATGATCATTGATGTCATAATCACGTGCCCAGCAACGGCTCTTACTCCATGGAAACAATGGAAATTTGCCATTTTTCAACAGCTGCCGATGCCTGGCCCAATTCCGCAACTTTTGGCACCTTAATGATGTGGGTCAGTGTTCAATTGTACTTTTTACAGCAGACTGTATCTAGTACCTTGTGTTTTTTATGTACAAATGGTGTGGTTTTTCTACACGTAGATAAAGACATTGAGATTGTCATGGACTTAGAAGTAAGACAATTGCTGGGTGAGTTAAATGGGCTTGGCCAAAAGATTTGACGTCTTCTGGGCTACCGAAGGGCACACAACTTATAGTCAAAAATTGAATATAGTAATGACCAGTCGCGATGGTACATAGTACAGTGTAGCCGATTTCAATTAACAAAAAGACCATAAAAAAATGCAAAAGTGGAAAAACTGTTCCAGTGCTGCTGGCAAGAGGCTAATCCGACGTATTTTGTGACGAGAAATCGAATGGTGCAAACCGCGTTGCTCTCCGACCAATACTTTTGGCTGTAGCGACAATTGAATGATCATTGATGTCATAATCACGTGCCCAGCAACGGCTCTTACTCCATGGAAACCAGGGAAATTGGCCATTTTTCAACATCTGCCGATGCCTGGCCCAATTCCGCAACTTTTGTCACCTTAATGATGTGGGTCAGTGTTCAATTGCACTTTTTACAGCAGACTGTATCTAGTACCTTGTGTTTTTTATGTAGAAATGGTGTGGTTTTTCTACACGTAGATAAAGACATTGAGATTGTCTTGGACTTAGAAGTAAGACAATTGCTGGGTGAGTAAAATGGGCTTGGCCCAAAGATTTGACGTCTTCTGGGCTACCGAAGGGCACACAACTTATAGTCAAAAGTTGAATATAGTAATGACGAGTCGCGATGGTACATAGTACAGTGTAGCCTATTACAATTAACAAAAAGACCAGGAAAAAATGCAAAAGTGGGAAAACTGTTCCAGTGCTGCTGGGAAGAGGCTAATCCGACGTACTTTGTGTCGAGAAATCGAATGGTGCAAACCGCGTTGCTCTCCGACCAATACGTTTGGCCGTAGCGACAATTGAATGATCATTGATGTCATAATCACGTGCCTAGCAACGGCTCTTACTCCATGGAAACCAGGGAAATTTGCAATTTTTCAACAGCTGCCGATGCTTGGCCCATTTCCGCATCTTTTGCCACCTTAATGATGTGGGTCAGTGTTCAATTGTACTTTTTACAGCAGACTGTATCCAGAACCTTGTGTTTTTTATGTACAAATGGTGTGGTTTTTCTACACGTAGATAAAGACATTGAGATTGTCATGGACTTAGAAGTAAGACAATTGCTGGGTGAGTTAAATGGGCTTGGCCAAAAGATTTGACGTCTTCTGGGCTACCGAAGGGCACACAACTTATAGTCAAAAATTGAATATAGTAATGACCAGTCGCGATGGTACATAGTACAGTGTAGCCGATTTCAATTAACAAAAAGACCAGGCAAAAATGCAAAAGTGGAAAAACTGTTGCAGTGCTGCTGGCAAGAGGCTAATCCGACGTATTTTGTGACGAGAAATCGAATGGTGCAAACCGCGTTGCTCTCCGACCAATACTTTTGGCTGTAGCGACAATTGAATGATCATTGATGTCATAATCACGTGCCCAGCAACGGCTCTTACTCCATGGAAACCAGGGAAATTGGCCATTTTTCAACATCTGCCGATGCCTGGCCCAATTCCGCAACTTTTGTCACCTTAATGATGTGGGTCAGTGTTCAATTGCACTTTTTACAGCAGACTGTATCTAGTACCTTGTGTTTTTTATGTAGAAATGGTGTGGTTTTTCTACACGTAGATAAAGACATTGAGATTGTCTTGGACTTAGAAGTAAGACAATTGCTGGGTGAGTAAAATGGGCTTGGCCCAAAGATATGAAGTCTTCTGGGCTACCGAAGGGCACACAACTTATAGTCAAAAGTTGAATATAGTAATGACGAGTCGCGATGGTACACAGTACAGTGTAGCCTATTACAATTAACAAAAAGACCAGGAAAAAATGCAAAAGTGGGAAAACTGTTCCAGTGCTGCTGGGAAGAGGCTAATCCGACGTACTTTGTGACGAGAAATCGAATGGTGCAAACCGCGTTGCTCTCCAACCAATACGTTTGGCCGTAGCGACAATTGAATGATCATTGATGTCATAATCACGTGCCTAGCAACGGCTCTTACTCCATGGAAACCAGGGAAATTTGCAATTTTTCAACAGCTGCCGATGCTTGGCCCATTTCCGCATCTTTTGTCACCTTAATGATGTGGGTCAGTGTTCAATTGTACTTTTTACAGCAGACTGTATCCAGAACCTTGTGTTTTTTATGTACAAACGGTGTGGTTTTTCTACACGTAGATAAAGACATTGAGATTGTCATGGACTTAGAAGTAAGACAATTGCTGGGTGAGTAAAATGGGCTTGGCCCAAAGATTTGACGTCTTCTGGACTACCGAAGGGCACATAACTTATAGGCAAAATTTGAATATAGTAATGACCAGTCGCGATGGTACATAGTACAGTGTAGCCGATTTCAATTAACAAAAAGACCAGGCAAAATGCAAAAGTGGAAAAACTGTTCCAGTGCTGCTGGTAAGAGGCTAATCCGACGTATTTTGTGACGAGAAATCGAATGGTGCAAATCGCGTTGCTCTCCGACCAATACGTTTGGCTGTAGCGACAATTGAATGATCATTGATGTCATAATCAGGTGCCCAGCGACGGCTCTTACTCCATGGAAACCAGGGAAATTTGCAATTTTTCAACAACTGCCGATGCCTGGCCCAATTCCGCATCTTTTGTCACCTTAATGATGTGGGTCAGTGTTCAATTGTACTTTTTACAGCAGACTGTATCTAGTACCTTGTGTTTTTTATGTACAAACGGTGTGGTTTTTCTACACGTAGATAAAGACATTGAGATTGTCATGGACTTAGAAGTAAGACAATTGCTGGGTGAGTAAAATGGGCTTGGCCCAAAGATTTGACGTCTTCTGGGCAACCGAAGGGCACTGAACTAATAGTCAAAAGTTAAATATAGTAATGACCAGTCGCGATGGTACATAGTACAGTGTAGCCGATTTCAATTAACAAAAAGACCAGGCAAAAATGCAAAAGTGGAAAAACTGTTCCAGTGCTGCTGGTAAGAGGCTAATCCAACGTATTTTGTGACGAGAAATCGAATGGTGCAAACCGCGTTGCTCTCCGACCAATACTTTTGGCTGTAGCGACAATTGAATGATCATTGATGACATAATCACGTGTCCAGCAACGGCTCTTAGTCCATGGAAACCAGGGAAATTTGCAATTTTTGAACAACTGCCGATGACTGGCCCAATTCCGCAACTTTTTTCACCTTAATGATGTGGGTCAGTGTTCAATTGTACTTTTTACAGCAGACTGTATCTAGTACCTTGTGTTTTTTATGTACAAATGGTGTGGATTTTCTACACGTAGATAAAGACATTGAGATTGTCATGGACTTAGAAGTAAGACAATTGCTGGGTGAGTTAAATGGGCTTGGCCCAAAGATTTGAAGTCTTCTGGACAACCGAAAGGCACATAACTAATAGTCAAAAGTTGAATATGGTAATGACCAGTCGCGATGGTACATAGTACAGTGTAGCCGATTTCAATTAATAAAAAGACCAGGCAAAAATGCAAAAGTGGAAAAACTGTTCCAGTGCTGCTGGCAAGAGGCTAATCCGACGTATTTTGTGACGAGAAATCGAATGGTGCAAACCGCGTTGCTCTCCGACCAATACTTTTGGCTGTAGCGACATCTAAATGATCATTGATGTCATAATCACGTGCCCAGCAACGGCTCTTACTCCATGGAAACCAGGGAAATTTGCAATTTTTCAACAGCTGCCGATGCCTGGCCCAATTCCGCAACTTTTGGCACCTTAATGATGTGGGTCAGTGTTCAATTGTACTTTTTACAGCAGACTGTATCTAGTACCTTGTGTTTTTTATGTAGAAATGGTGTGGTTTTTCTACACGTAGATAAAGACATTGAGATTGTCTTGGACTTAGAAATAAGACAATTGCTGGGTGAGTAAAATGGGCTTGGCCCAAAGATTTGACGTCTTCTGGGCTACCGAAGGGCACACAACTTATAGTCAAAAGTTGAATATAGTAATGACCAGACACGATGGTACATAGTACAGTGTAGCCGATTTCAATTAACAAAAAGACCAGGCAAAAATGCAAAAGTGGAAAAACGGTTCCAGTGCTGCTGGTAAGAGGCTAATCCAACGTATTTTGTGACGAGAAATCGAATGGTGCAAACCGCGTTGCTCTTCGACCAATTCTTTTGGCTGTAGCGACAATTGAATGATCATTGATGACATAATCACGTGCCCAGCAACGGCTCTTAGTCCATGGAAACCAGGGAAATTTGCAATTTTTGAACAACTGCCGATGCCTGGCCCAATTCCGCAACTTTTTTCACCTTAATGATGTGGGTCAGTGTTCAATTGTACTTTTTACAGCAGACTGTATCTAGTACCTTGTGTTTTTTATGTACAAATGGTGTGGATTTTCTACACGTAGATAAAGACATTGAGATTGTCTTGGACTTAGAAGTAAGACAATTGCTGGGTGAGTTAAATGGGCTTGGCCCAAAGATTTGACGTCTTCTGGACAACCGAAGGGCACATAACTAATAGTCAAAAGTTGAATATGGTAATGACCAGTGGCGATGGTACATAGTACAGTGTAGCCGATTTCAATTAATAAAAAGACCAGGCAAAAATGCAAAAGTGGAAAAACTGTTCCAGTGCTGCTGGCAAGAGGCTAATCCGACATATTTTGTGACGAGAAATCGAATGGTGCAAACCGCGTTGCTCTCCGACCAATACTTTTGGCTGTAGCGACAATTAAATGATCATTGATGTCATAATCACGTGCCCAGCAACGGCTCTTACTCCATGGAAACCAGGGAAATTTGCAATTTTTCAACAGCTGCCGATGCCTGGCCCAACTCCGCAACTTTTGGCACCTTTATGATGTGGGTCAGTGTTCAATTGTACTATTTATAGCAGACTGTATCTAGTACCTTGTGTTTTTTATGTACAAATGGTGTGATTTTTCTACACGTAGATAAAGACATTGAGATTGTCTTGGACTTAGAAGTAAGACAATTGCTGGGTGAGTTAAATGGGCTTGGCCCAAAGATTTGACGTCTTCTGGACTACCGAAGGGCACATAACTTATAGGCAAAATTTGAATATAGTAATGACCAGTCGCGATGGTACATAGTACAGTGTAGCCGATTTCAATTAACCAAAAGACCGGGCAAAAATGCAAAAGTGAACAGGACTGTTCCAGTGCTGCTGGTAAGAGGCTAATCCGACGTATTTTGTGACGAGAAATCGAATGGTGCAAACCGCGTTGCTCTCCGACCAATACTTTTGGCTGTAGCGACAATTAAATGATCATTGATGTCATAATCACGTGCCCAGCAACGGCTCTTACTCCATGGAAACCAGGGAAATTTGCAATTTTTCAACAACTGCCGATGCCTGGCCCAATTCCGCAACTTTTGTCACCTTTATGATGTGGGTCAGTGTTCAATTGTACTTTTTACAGCAGACTGTATCTAGTACCTTGTGTTTTTTTGTAGAAATGGTGTGGTTTTTCTACACGTAGATAAAGACATTGAGATTGTCTTGGACTTAGAAGTAAGACAATTGCTGGGTGAGTAAAATGGGCTTGGCCCAAAGATTTGACGTCTTCTGGGGTACCGAAGGGCACACAACTTATAGTCAAAAGTTGAAAATAGTAATGACGAGTCACGATGGTACATAGTACAGTGTAGCCGATTTCAATTAACAAAAAGACCAGGCAAAAATGCAAAAGTGGAAAAACTGTTCCAGTGCTGCTGGCAAGATTCTAATCCGACGTATTTTGTGACGAGAAATCGAATGGTGCAAACCGCGTTGCTCTCCGACCAATACTTTTGGCTGTAGCGACAATTGAATGATCATTGATGTCATAATCACGTGCCCAGCAACGGCTCTTCCTCCATGGAAACCAGGGAAATTTGCAATTTTTCAACAGCTGCCGATGCCTGGCCCAATTCCGCAACTTTTGGCACCTTAATGATGTGGGTCAGTGTTCAATTGTACTTTTTACAGCAGACTGTATCCAGTACCTTGTGTTTTTTATGTAGAAATGGTGTGGTTTTTCTACACGTAGATAAAGACATTGAGATTGTCTTGGACCTAGAAGTAAGACAATTGCTGGGTGAGTAAAATGGGCTTGGCCCAAAGATTTGACGTCTTCTGGGCTACCGAAGGGCACACAACTTATAGTCAAAAGTTGAAAATAGTAATGACGAGTCGCGATTGTACATAGTACAGTGTAGCCGATTTCAATTAACAAAAAGACCAGGCAAAAATGCAAAAGTGGGAAAACTGTTCCAGTGCTGCTGGGAAGAGGCTAATCCGACGTACTTTGTGTCAAGAAATCGTATGGTGCAAACCGCATTGCTCTCCGACCAATACGTTTGGCCGTAGCGACAATTGAATGATCATTGATGTCATAATCACGTGCCCAGCAACGGCTCTTTTTCCATGGAAACCAGGGAAATTTGCCATTTTTCAACATCTGCCGATGCCTGGCCCAATTCCGCAACTTTTGTCACCTTAATGATGTGGGTCAGTGTTCAATTGTACTTTTTACAGCAGACTGTATCTAGTACCTTGTGTTTTTTATGTACAAATGGTGTGGATTTTCTACACGTAGATAAAGACATTGAGATTGTCATGGACTTAGAAGTAAGACAATTGCTGGGTGAGTTAAATGGGCTTGGCCCAAAGATTTGAAGTCTTCTGGACAACCGAAAGGCACATAACTAATAGTCAAAAGTTGAATATGGTAATGACCAGTCGCGATGGTACATAGTACAGTGTAGCCGATTTCAATTAATAAAAAGACCAGGCAAAAATGCAAAAGTGGAAAAACTGTTCCAGTGCTGCTGGCAAGAGGCTAATCCGACGTATTTTGTGACGAGAAATCGAATGGTGCAAACCGCGTTGCTCTCCGACCAATACTTTTGGCTGTAGCGACATCTAAATGATCATTGATGTCATAATCACGTGCCCAGCAACGGCTCTTACTCCATGGAAACCAGGGAAATTTGCAATTTTTCAACAGCTGCCGATGCCTGGCCCAATTCCGCAACTTTTGGCACCTTAATGATGTGGGTCAGTGTTCAATTGTACTTTTTACAGCAGACTGTATCTAGTACCTTGTGTTTTTTATGTAGAAATGGTGTGGTTTTTCTACACGTAGATAAAGACATTGAGATTGTCTTGGACTTAGAAATAAGACAATTGCTGGGTGAGTAAAATGGGCTTGGCCCAAAGATTTGACGTCTTCTGGGCTACCGAAGGGCACACAACTTATAGTCAAAAGTTGAATATAGTAATGACCAGACACGATGGTACATAGTACAGTGTAGCCGATTTCAATTAACAAAAAGACCAGGCAAAAATGCAAAAGTGGAAAAACGGTTCCAGTGCTGCTGGTAAGAGGCTAATCCAACGTATTTTGTGACGAGAAATCGAATGGTGCAAACCGCGTTGCTCTTCGACCAATTCTTTTGGCTGTAGCGACAATTGAATGATCATTGATGACATAATCACGTGCCCAGCAACGGCTCTTAGTCCATGGAAACCAGGGAAATTTGCAATTTTTGAACAACTGCCGATGCCTGGCCCAATTCCGCAACTTTTTTCACCTTAATGATGTGGGTCAGTGTTCAATTGTACTTTTTACAGCAGACTGTATCTAGTACCTTGTGTTTTTTATGTACAAATGGTGTGGATTTTCTACACGTAGATAAAGACATTGAGATTGTCTTGGACTTAGAAGTAAGACAATTGCTGGGTGAGTTAAATGGGCTTGGCCCAAAGATTTGACGTCTTCTGGACAACCGAAGGGCACATAACTAATAGTCAAAAGTTGAATATGGTAATGACCAGTGGCGATGGTACATAGTACAGTGTAGCCGATTTCAATTAATAAAAAGACCAGGCAAAAATGCAAAAGTGGAAAAACTGTTCCAGTGCTGCTGGCAAGAGGCTAATCCGACATATTTTGTGACGAGAAATCGAATGGTGCAAACCGCGTTGCTCTCCGACCAATACTTTTGGCTGTAGCGACAATTAAATGATCATTGATGTCATAATCACGTGCCCAGCAACGGCTCTTACTCCATGGAAACCAGGGAAATTTGCAATTTTTCAACAGCTGCCGATGCCTGGCCCAACTCCGCAACTTTTGGCACCTTTATGATGTGGGTCAGTGTTCAATTGTACTATTTATAGCAGACTGTATCTAGTACCTTGTGTTTTTTATGTACAAATGGTGTGATTTTTCTACACGTAGATAAAGACATTGAGATTGTCTTGGACTTAGAAGTAAGACAATTGCTGGGTGAGTTAAATGGGCTTGGCCCAAAGATTTGACGTCTTCTGGACTACCGAAGGGCACATAACTTATAGGCAAAATTTGAATATAGTAATGACCAGTCGCGATGGTACATAGTACAGTGTAGCCGATTTCAATTAACCAAAAGACCGGGCAAAAATGCAAAAGTGAACAGGACTGTTCCAGTGCTGCTGGTAAGAGGCTAATCCGACGTATTTTGTGACGAGAAATCGAATGGTGCAAACCGCGTTGCTCTCCGACCAATACTTTTGGCTGTAGCGACAATTAAATGATCATTGATGTCATAATCACGTGCCCAGCAACGGCTCTTACTCCATGGAAACCAGGGAAATTTGCAATTTTTCAACAACTGCCGATGCCTGGCCCAATTCCGCAACTTTTGTCACCTTTATGATGTGGGTCAGTGTTCAATTGTACTTTTTACAGCAGACTGTATCTAGTACCTTGTGTTTTTTTGTAGAAATGGTGTGGTTTTTCTACACGTAGATAAAGACATTGAGATTGTCTTGGACTTAGAAGTAAGACAATTGCTGGGTGAGTAAAATGGGCTTGGCCCAAAGATTTGACGTCTTCTGGGGTACCGAAGGGCACACAACTTATAGTCAAAAGTTGAAAATAGTAATGACGAGTCACGATGGTACATAGTACAGTGTAGCCGATTTCAATTAACAAAAAGACCAGGCAAAAATGCAAAAGTGGAAAAACTGTTCCAGTGCTGCTGGCAAGATTCTAATCCGACGTATTTTGTGACGAGAAATCGAATGGTGCAAACCGCGTTGCTCTCCGACCAATACTTTTGGCTGTAGCGACAATTGAATGATCATTGATGTCATAATCACGTGCCCAGCAACGGCTCTTCCTCCATGGAAACCAGGGAAATTTGCAATTTTTCAACAGCTGCCGATGCCTGGCCCAATTCCGCAACTTTTGGCACCTTAATGATGTGGGTCAGTGTTCAATTGTACTTTTTACAGCAGACTGTATCCAGTACCTTGTGTTTTTTATGTAGAAATGGTGTGGTTTTTCTACACGTAGATAAAGACATTGAGATTGTCTTGGACCTAGAAGTAAGACAATTGCTGGGTGAGTAAAATGGGCTTGGCCCAAAGATTTGACGTCTTCTGGGCTACCGAAGGGCACACAACTTATAGTCAAAAGTTGAAAATAGTAATGACGAGTCGCGATTGTACATAGTACAGTGTAGCCGATTTCAATTAACAAAAAGACCAGGCAAAAATGCAAAAGTGGGAAAACTGTTCCAGTGCTGCTGGGAAGAGGCTAATCCGACGTACTTTGTGTCAAGAAATCGTATGGTGCAAACCGCATTGCTCTCCGACCAATACGTTTGGCCGTAGCGACAATTGAATGATCATTGATGTCATAATCACGTGCCCAGCAACGGCTCTTTTTCCATGGAAACCAGGGAAATTTGCCATTTTTCAACATCTGCCGATGCCTGGCCCAATTCCGCAACTTTTGTCACCTTAATGATGTGGGTCAGTGTTCAATTGTACTTTTTACAGCAGACTGTATCTAGTACCTTGTGTTTTTTATGTAGAAATGGTGTGGTTTTTCTACACGTAGATAAAGACATTGAGATTGTCTTGGACTTAGAAGTAAGACAATTGCTAGGTGAGTTAAATGGGCTTGGCCCAAAGATTTGACGTCTTCTGGGCTACCGAAGGGCACACAACTTATAGTCAAAAGTTGAATATAGTAATGACCAGTCGCGATGGTACATAGTACAGTGCAGCCGATTTCAATTAACAAAAAGACCAGGCAAAAATGCAAAAGTGGAAAAACTGTTCCAGTGCTGCTGGTAAGAGACTAATCTGACGTATTTTGTGTCGAGAAATCGAATGGTGCAAATCGCGTTGCTCTCCGACCAATACGTTTGGCTGTAGCGACAATTGAATGATCATTGATGTCAGAATCAGGTGCCCAGCAACGGCTCTTACTCCATGGAAACCAGGGAAATTTGCAATTTTTCAACAGCTGCCGATGCCTGGCCCAATTCCGCAACTTTTGGCACCTTAATGATGTGGGTCAGTGTTCAATTGTACTTTTTACAGCAGACTGTATCCAGTACCTTGTGTTTTTTATGTAGAAATGGTGTGGTTTTTCTACACGTAGATAAAGACATTGAGATTGTCTTGGACTTAGAAGTAAGACAATTGCTGGGTGAGTAAAATGGGCTTGGCCCAAAGATTTGACGTCTTCTGGACTACCGAAGGGCACATAACTTATAGGCAAAATTTGAATATAGTAATGACCAGTCGCGATGGTACATAGTACAGTGTAGCCGATTTCAATTAACAAAACGACCAGGCAAAAATGCAAAAGTGGAAAAACTGTTCCAGTGCTGCTGGTAAGAGGCTAATCCGACGTATTTTGTGACGAGAAATCGAATGGTGCAAATCGCGTTGCTCTCCGACCAATACTTTTGGCTGTACCGACAATTGAATGATCATTGATGACATAATCACGTGCCCAGCAACGGCTCTTACTCCATGGAAACCAGGGAAATTTGCAATTTTTCAAAAGCTGCCGATGCCTGGCCCAATTCCGCAAATTTTGGCACCTTAATGATGTGGGTCAGTGTTCAATTGTACTTTTTACAGCAGACTGTATCTAGTACCTTGTGTTTTTTATGTACAAATGGTGTGATTTTTCTACACGTAGATAAAGACATTGAGATTGTCTTGGACTTAGAAGTAAGACAATTGCTGGGTGAGTTAAATGGGCTTGGCCCAAAGATTTGACGTCTTCTGGACTACCGAAGGGCACATAACTTATAGGCAAAATTTGAATATAGTAATGACCAGTCGCGATGGTACATAGTACAGTGTAGCCGATTTCAATTAACCAAAAGACCGGGCAAAAATGCAAAAGTGAACAGAACTGTTCCAGTGCTGCTGGTAAGAGGCTAATCCGACGTATTTTGTGACGAGAAATCGAATGGTGCAAACCGCGTTGCTCTCCGACCAATACTTTTGGCTGTAGCGACAATTAAATGATCATTGATGTCATAATCACGTGCCCAGCAACGGCTCTTACTCCATGGAAACCAGGGAAATTTGCAATTTTTCAACAGCTGCCAGCTGCCGATGCCTGGCCCAATTCCGCAACTTTTGGCACCTTAATGATGTGGGTCAGTGTTCAATTGTACTTTTTACAGCAGACTGTATCCAGTACCTTGTGTTTTTTATGTAGAAATGGTGTGGTTTTTCTACACGTAGATAAAGACATTGAGATTGTCTTGGACCTAGAAGTAAGACAATTGCTGGGTGAGTAAAATGGGCTTGGCCCAAAGATTTGACGTCTTCTGGGCTACCGAAGGGCACACAACTTATAGTCAAAAGTTGAAAATAGTAATGACGAGTCGCGATTGTACATAGTACAGTGTAGCCGATTTCAATTAACAAAAAGACCAGGCAAAAATGCAAAAGTGGGAAAACTGTTCCAGTGCTGCTGGGAAGAGGCTAATCCGACGTACTTTGTGTCAAGAAATCGTATGGTGCAAACCGCATTGCTCTCCGACCAATACGTTTGGCCGTAGCGACAATTGAATGATCATTGATGTCATAATCACGTGCCCAGCAACGGCTCTTTTTCCATGGAAACCAGGGAAATTTGCCATTTTTCAACATCTGCCGATGCCTGGCCCAATTCCGCAACTTTTGTCACCTTAATGATGTGGGTCAGTGTTCAATTGTACTTTTTACAGCAGACTGTATCTAGTACCTTGTGTTTTTTATGTAGAAATGGTGTGGTTTTTCTACACGTAGATAAAGACATTGAGATTGTCTTGGACTTAGAAGTAAGACAATTGCTAGGTGAGTTAAATGGGCTTGGCCCAAAGATTTGACGTCTTCTGGGCTACCGAAGGGCACACAACTTATAGTCAAAAGTTGAATATAGTAATGACCAGTCGCGATGGTACATAGTACAGTGCAGCCGATTTCAATTAACAAAAAGACCAGGCAAAAATGCAAAAGTGGAAAAACTGTTCCAGTGCTGCTGGTAAGAGACTAATCTGACGTATTTTGTGTCGAGAAATCGAATGGTGCAAATCGCGTTGCTCTCCGACCAATACGTTTGGCTGTAGCGACAATTAAATGATCATTGATGTCATAATCACGTGCCCAGCAACGGCTCTTACTCCATGGAAACCAGGGAAATTTGCAATTTTTCAACAGCTGCCGATGCCTGGCCCAATTCCGCAACTTTTGGCACCTTAATGATGTGGGTCAGTGTTCAATTGTACTTTTTACAGCAGACTGTATCCAGTACCTTGTGTTTTTTATGTAGAAATGGTGTGGTTTTTCTACACGTAGATAAAGACATTGAGATTGTCTTGGACTTAGAAGTAAGACAATTGCTGGGTGAGTAAAAGGGGCTTGGCCCAAAGATTTGAAGTCTTCTGGGCTACCGAAGGGCACACAACTTATAGTCAAAAGTTGAAAATAGTAATGACGAGTCGCAATGGTACATAGTACAGTGTAGCCGATTTCAATTAACAAAAAGACCAGGCAAAAATGCAAAAGTGGAAAAACTGTTCCAGTGCTGCTGGTAAGAGACTAATCTGACGTATTTTGT